>NW_021835722.1:0-5000 GCF_006345805.1 Octopus sinensis
CTACTACTACTAGTAATGCTACTACTACTACTACTACTATTACCACTAATAATAATAACATTAACAATAAAAGTAATAATAGTAATAATAACAACAACGATAAAAGAAATAATAATAAATATAATGATAAATATAATAATAATGATATCAACAAGAACAACAACAACAGGAATAATATGCCGCAAATGTTAGAGTCCATAAAATAAGACAAAGGTAGAAATGAAAGAGGGCACAAAGAACAATGCTATAAATTGTGATGCTTACACTTCAAAGTCAAACATATCCGCACACACAAACGACTTTTGAAATAGCACGAATTATTGAAAATGAAGAGAGAAAATACTAAGAGATGCATCGCAGTCACACACAAATATTTATCCAGGATACACCAGTTACTATGAGAAAACCAGGATGAAAGGAAACGAAAACCACCTACTGCATATACTAAAATGATAAGCCGCAACTAAACAATAAAATATAGCGCTTGTGAAGCCACAAGGCAGGCAATGACAACATAAAGGAAAAAAACGCAAGAGTAAGTTATACACGTATCACAAAATAATCCTTAAACGACCACAAAAGTAAAATAATAAAAAAATAAAGAAAGGAAATGAAATGAAAGGACTTTCCACACATGAAACTCAAAATAGTGGAATGTAGAAAATGAAGAGAAAAAGAGTAGGAATTCTGATGTTGGCAATGGTGACAATGTTGTCGGTAATGAAAACAAACAGGGTGATATCTAGTGACGAAAGATGCATAGTGCGAATATAACGTTAATATAAAATATTGATTCAGTTGAAGTTCAGCTAACGACCAAAAAGATCTATTAGTAACATTAAAGAAATCGCACGTGACTGTGACAAAATCAGTGAGAATGTATCTGCAGATATACCTGACCAAAGAACTGAAACAAAACCATCTCTAATCAGCAATGGTTAAATGAAAATCGGTTCTGTTGGATGCGATTTCCACAAAAGGAAACAGCAATATCATCCCATTAAGAAGCTGAAGACGAAAGCGGTTCTGATATTATCAGAGTCAGCTTCTCATAATCGGCGAGAAACTGTAGGAAATAAGATATGATTTGCATATGAAAAGCACAATAGAAAATAACATATCCTTACTTAGTAAAATGCGGATGGGTTTGTGTATGAACCGAAAATGCAATCAGAGAACAAACACAAAACAAAGAGGAAGGGACATGGAAATAATATACAACATAAATTAGAGACGTATACCGAAACAAAAAAGAAAATAAGAAACAGGGAAAGAGCTCATCTTATGGAAGTGAAGCTGAATAAGATTGCTTCGTATAGCGGAAAAAGCTTTTATATAGCAATAAATTATTTTAAGGAAATAGTGAACAATTCTAGATATATCGAATTACACTATCAATATGAATTGGACTATTTTGGGAGATATATATACAACAAAGGCACTAAGCACAATCAAAGCGTATAATGGATTATTAAGGCAAGGATTAAAGACGATTGCAATACGCCAAAGAACCAGGTGTTGCATAAACAAAGCGAAATACACGACGTTGGCAAATAAAAGATGAAACTGGAAAAGCATTTGGTGTTTGCTCTTACTAAGAAATATAGTTAGTACTCGTGCTTGTGTAGTGTCAACATTCGCTTTGTTGTGAAACAGAACAGCGTCAAGATTTCACCGGTTATTTGAATGATATAGCTTTCGCAGATAAGAAACTAACTGAAATGAGAATCGTTAGTGGCAGATCAGGCCGAAAATGTCGCTAGAAGCTAGGATCACCAAGCATAGATTGGCATATTTCGGTCATATTATGCGGAGAAAATCCCTGGAGCAGGACATCAAGCTCGGAATGGTCAGTGGCAAGAGAGGAAGAGGCCGACCAAGAACCTGGTGGCTTAAACACCATCAAGAGTGATACCGGAATGGACATAGCCAATCTGAAAGAAACGGCCCAGGATAGAACTGAGTGGAGGACACTGATCCAACGAGTGACCAAGACTCACTTCGACTTAGCGGATATATATATATATATATATATATATTATATATATTATAATATATATATAAGTTCTTAAGCAGATCAGGCCGAAAAGTCGCTAGAAGCTAGGATCGCCAAGCATAGATTGGCATATTTCGGTCATATTATGCGGCGAAAATCCCTGGAGCAGGGCATGATGCTTGGAATGGTCAGTGGAAAGAGAGGGAGAGGCCGACCAAGAACCCGCTGACTTGACCCCATCATGAGTGATACTAGAATGGACATAGCCAATCTGAAAGAAGCGGCCTAGGATAGAACTGACTGGAGGACGCTGATCCATCGAGTAACCGAGAGTCGACTTCGACTGAGCGTATATATATATATATATACATATATATATATATATATTATATATATATATAAGGTTAATCCAAACGGAAACAGAAAAAACAACAACACGTGGAACAATTACAGTATTATTATTATTAGGCGCTCAGGAAAAGAAGAAGGAGGGTATGACGTTCCGAGCGAGCTCTTCGTCGGAAACATAAGAGAAGAAAGAAAGAAGAAACAAAGATCCCGATGTGGGCGAACAGAGGGAAAAAAAAAAGATAAGGCCGAAAATGTCGCTAGAAGCTAGGATCACTCAGCATAGATTGGCTTATTTCGGTCATATTATGCGGAGAAAATCCCTGGAGCAGGACATCAAGCTCGGAATGGTCAGTGGCAAGAGAGGAAGAGGCCGACCAAGAACCCGGTGGCTTGACACCATCAAGAGTGATACCAGAATGGATATCGCCAACCTGAAAGAAGCGGCCTAGGATAGAAATGACTGGAGGACACTGATCCAACGAGTGACCGAGAGTCGACTTCGACTGAGCGGATATATATGTATACACACACACACACATATATATATATATATATATATATATATATATATATATATATATATATAGATATATATATTATATATATAAGTCTTAAGCAGATCAGGCCGAAAATGTCGCTAGAAGCTAGGATTACCAAGCATAGAGTGCCTATTTTGGTAATATTATGTGGAGAAAATCCCTGGAGAAGGACATCATGCTCGGAATGGTCAGTGGCAAGAGAGGAAGAGACCGACCAAGAACCCGCTGGCTTGACACCATCAAGAGTGATACCAGAATGGACATAGCCAATCTGAAAGAAGCGGCCCAGGATAGAACTGACTGGAGGACACTCATCCAACGAGTGACCGAGAGTCGACTTCGACTGAGCGGATATATATATATATATATATATATATATATATATATATATATATAAGTTCTTAAGCAGATCAGGCCGAAAATATCGCTAGAAGCTAGGATCACCAAGCATAGAATGGCATATTTCGGTCATATTATGCGGAGAAAATCCCTGGAGAAGGACATCAAGCTCGGAATGGTCAGTGGCAAGAGAGGAAGAGGCCGACCAAGAACCCGCTGGCTTGACACCATCAACAGTGATACCGGAATGGACATAGCCAATCTGAAAGAAGCGGCCCAGGATAGAACTGACTGGAGGACACTGATCCATCGAGTAACCGAGAGTCGACTTCGACTGAGCGGATAGACAGATAGTGGCATTTCATTGTTGGAATTATCACTGAAATACTTTATATATTTTAAAGATGAGGTGGTTCACCTAGAAAGTAATAACAATTGAGCATTTCAGCAGATGTATCAGAATGGGAGGATAAGCTGTCAAAACGATTACTGGTGTATAGAGCATATTATTGCAGAGAGCAATTAGAGAACGAATCATTCATATGTGTCATGGATTGAATATCAAATATTTAGAGGCAGCATAGCACAGTCACAGATATTGGATATACTAAACGAAACCGAAAGCAGTATATCAATCATATGGCGTAAAAAGTAATTCAAACAATCAACATGATAATAAAAGTCAGTCACATTTTCCTTTACAAGAGACTATATTAAAGTATAAGCTGAAAGCAATACGAATCACTATGCAGTTTGTGCAAAGAAAGTGGTAGGTCTTTCACTAAAAAGATATTATATAAACTAGAAACTTACGTAACAGCCAGTTGTGAGGAAAATGTAATAACATTACAAATTGTAAATAAGCTAAGAAAAAAACTAATTGAAAATGAGATTAGAAAACTTTTATTTTTTGGAAAGCAGTGTGAGAGTCTACATCACTGCCATAACTGACAAGATTAAACAAAGCAGAAACAAAAAATTGTAAAAAGTGTAGCAATTTCGATCTGATCGGTTGGGTACTCAAAGTTGAAACGAAATGAATAATGTATTGTGGTAAGAAAATGGCTGGGAAGCAATAAGACTTACGTTATTTAAAACCAGCAACTATACTCGTCACTCGCAATGAAATATGAATTGGTAGAATGTAGCATGCTTTTCCTAACCATTTCAGAAGACTTAGTTGATACCTGCCGATAGCGTCAATGTTTGAGCCAACCAATGTCACATTACAGAATATGAGAGTTGGAGGGAGGAATTATAGTGCCAGCACTTGGTATATATTTCAGCTGATTGAAATGGAGCGACGAGAACGGATGTCTTTTTGTGAAAGAGCAGGCACGCTGCCTGGTTCAAAATTGAACCCCATTTTAACGATCATGAATTCCTATTTTAACCTACTCTGCCTTCATGCTCATGCAAAATTACTGTATCGCAAACTTGCATGGCAAAGTAAAGATAAAGTTGACCAATTGAATTTCACGCAAGAAGTTACGGCAACAAATGAAATGATTACAACAAGGTAATGGCACAAACATTTTCCAGAAAAAATGTTTTGGTATATTACAAGTTAATGATCTTAAAAATTGTATTATGGCCCGTGTATATTTAAGCGGCCGCATGAATTGGAAGTGAACAACGAAGGCAAAAACATCAGTGTAACAAATTGAGTTTCATTACAGATAGAGAAGATACGATTTATTCGTTATCCTATTATTATTGGCAACTTAAATTTATATGTTGATAACGGTGTGTGACGTCAAGGAAGCCTCGACTTG
>NW_021835722.1:10000-30000 GCF_006345805.1 Octopus sinensis
GTTTATGCACATACGTGTATAAATTGAAAGGTTAAATACACGTTCCAATTTGTCAAAACAACTATATAACATTCCTTTATTATAATAAATCGAACATAAATATATAATAAGACATCACCACATCTTCAGTGGTAAAAGACAATAGAATAAAATATACTCATATATACGAATAAAAGGTGATAAAACCTAAAAGGGTAATACTATTGATGTCGAATGAAGAAAAATAGAATATATGGATTCAATTAATGCACTGGAAAAGCGACTAAAAATTCAAGGCAATGAAACACAAACAATATATATATATATATATATATATATATATATATATATACATATAAATATAGGGTAAAGTAGTACCTACATAAGGCTCCATTCAAACCTTTTTCTACGATTGTGTCAAAAGATATTGCCGTACTTTGTCAATATATAATTCATTCAGAAATTGCAAAGGCAATGTCATTTTCTTCAGGGCAAAATTTACAAGTCTCAGATTTCTGGTTGCCAAGTGATGAAGAAAGATCATTGCTACAATTTATTTCTCCTTTCGTCTTGGAGTAACCTGAGCACTTCCATCTCCAGTCCTGTTTTTGTGCTTTGATTTAACGATATTAAAAGCATTATCCTGATACACACACACACACACACACTCTTTACTCGTTTCAGTCATTTGACTGCGGCCATGTTGGAGCACCGCCTTTAATCGAGCAACTCGACCCCGGGACTTATTCTTTTGCAAGCCCAGTACTTATTCTATCGGTCTCTTTTGCCGAACCGCTAAGTTACGGGGACATAAACACACCAGCATCGGCTGTCAAGCAATGCTAGGGGGACAAACACAGACACACAAACACATACATGCATATATATATATATACATATATACGACGGGCTTCTTTCAGTTTCCGTCTACCAAATCCACTCACAAGGCTTTGGTCGGCCCGAGGCTATAGTAGAAGACACTTGCCCAAGGTGCCACGCAGTGGGACTGTATTATTATCCAGTATGTATATATATTTGGAAACGATTTAAGGTGTTTTCCTTTATTTGTTATCTGTGTTAGAATTTTTTACACGTGCAAGAATTTAGTTTGGAAATGCTACGCCTTCCAAACTAAATACTTTGAACTATATATATATATATATATATATATATAAACCGATAAACAATTAAATGCAAACATTAGGTAGTTATTGTTTCGGATTAAAATGTTCAACCATACTCTCTATTTTCAAATTACGATGTAATGAATACATCCTTACATCCAACAACAATAATAGAGAGGGTAAAAACACTCTACGAAACTTGTAATTTGATGGGGAGATTTAATACTTATTCAAGCATTAAATGGAAATTTGTGTAGACAAATGAAACAACACGCTTTTCATTTCGAAGGGAAATAGTTTAGACAGAATGAATTGAATTATGGTAAGTAGATTAAATGAATGAAATAATTTTAAAAGGAGTATGTTTTATTTAATGAAATGTAAAGGAGAAAAAGTATATGTTATAGTTTTAAAAAAGGTGATTGTAGTTATAAAATGGTAAGTATTTAGTGTGATTTTAGGCAATTAAGTTAATTATCGAAGTAAACACAGGGATTATTTGAACAGTTAGGGAGGAATTAAAGTGTTCTAAGATTTAAGAGATTAAATCAACGAATAATGTGGTAATTAGAAATCTAAAAAGAAAGAAATGGTTTGGGCTTTTTTGTAAATATTTCTGTATTAGGTTATAAATAAAGCTAAAATACATGGTGGAATGTTAGAAGCAGAGTAAACCTAAGGCTAAGAAAATATTAACAAATAAGATGAAATTATATTTAAACACCATAAATTGCACAATGGGGATGATGTTAACGGTTACACGATAATGTATAACGAATATAATGTATGCGTAAACTAATTTGATAAATTCAAGATATGAAATTTTTACAAAGTTCAATGTACATGAGATAAAGTGTTTCAGGATATGAATAATATTTATCGTTCAATGTACGGTTAAATACTAGTTAACTAATATGTTGCCTATAGAATATTAGAAGTAAAAGTGTGAATCCACTTTATTACTTTACGCTATATTGTGGACATCTTAATTTTCGATTTCTCACGTTTCCAAGTTGCAATCCTTTTACCTTGTTTATTATTAAGTATATTGCCCTTAGCGAATAACACATCTAAGTAACTGAATAATTGAAAATGCTTCCCTCGGATCCTGAAGGCACTTAAGGACATTTTATAGGTTCACACATTTTCATATTATTCATTGTAATCTAAGTTCTCATGAAATTAGGGAATATGTTTAATTAAGATCTAATATAACATATTTAGCAAGATTTATCAATTTTAATCATTGGCGGACATGCTAAATCAACATTATTTCAATTGAAAGGCATGAAATTGAACCAAGGATACTCTGAGATGAGAGGACATCATCAACTGGGCCTTCGTGGAATATTGCTTGATTTACGCGTCGCATGCTTTCGGAAAGAACCAACAATCTTCGTTACCCTGAGCAGTCATTTTACAACGGGGTATCGCATGTATAAAATCTGTTTTCATTGGCTCTCTTATGAAAGACGCTGTTTCTTATAGCATTCAGGGAAGTAAATGTTTCGGGTATTACTATACTGTATTATTATACTTCATACACTTTTTGATGCTTATCGGTCATAAAACCTACACGATTTCATAGATATCGAGCCCTTCTGTGTATTAGCGCGCGTCTACGATGAGTCTACGATTTAAAAAAAATTTACCATCAATTTTTCCTATTTTTAATGCATTTTTGGCATATATAAGGGTAGTAACTCTCTAAAAATGTATTATTAAATCTCAGAACGTAAAAAGCTACAGTAACCCCCCCCCTTTGTGGTTAGCCATATTGAGATGGCAATTATACTTTACACCTCTAAAAATGCTTATATAGTTATTTCCCTTACAAACCCGAGCAACGCCGGGCGATACTGCTAGTATATATATATATATATATATATATATATTATATATATTTCTAGAACATTCGGCACATTAAATACATACGCGTGCATCTACACACGTATATATTCATATATTGAGTGTTGTAGCTCTTAACAATCGTGGTGCATGTGTTATTTCATTTCTAAGTTTTGTATTATATCTGAGGGCTGCTACTTGGATAGCGCGATGGCTTTGCGTGTTTCGGTCGTATAATCATTATTGCACAATGAAAATATTTTATAAGCAGTTATTACAGTATCACATATAATTATTATCCTCCATAGCATTTCTAGTGGTATATCATCTGTTAAATCTAGCATCGTCTATATAAAAAAAAAATTCTGTTTCCTTTGGATAGGTCCTGGAATGGTGCTGTGTGTTTATCTTGTTCAAGGTCCCAATCTTAGTAGTAATTTTCTGCATCTCGAATTCGTGATAATCTTGCTTAAATATTGTTCCCCTTGTTAAGCATTTTCCACGTAATAGATATGTAATTATTCTCCTGAAGTTGCACCATCAAAAGGGAGTAAGCTTGTTCCGGTGCATTTGAAACATGTAATGATTATGTACCTGCTCTGATGCATATTCGTCCTGGAATTGATATGCATATGTTCCGGTCGATTTAAATGCGATTGTTGAAGCTCTCTACAGTGTAATATGATGCTGAATTTGATTTCTATATGGTGTTTTCTATAATTATTCCTTGTCCATATATTTTCTGCTCTTCGGGTTTAAAAATTGGGTCAGTTGTTCTCGGATGAGTAGTATTTAATACGCTATACTAATAAGTTGAGCTGGGCGAAACGTTAGCACGCCGGGCGAAATGTGTAGCCGTATTTCGTCTGTCGCTACCTTCCGAGTTCAAATTCTGCCGAGGTCGACTTTGCCTTTCTTCCTTTCCGGGTCGATAAATTAAGTACCAGTTACGCACTGAGGTCGATGTAATCGACTTAATCCCTTTGTCTGGCCTTGTTTGTCCCCTCTGTGTTTAGCCCCTTCTGGGTAGTAAAGAAATATATACTAATAAGTTGAGCTTACTATTGAATCTGTGAAGGCGCATAGCTCACTAGTTAGAGCATCGAGCTTACGATCGTGAGGTTGTGAGTTCGAATCCCAGACCGGGCTGCATGTTGTGTTCTTGAGAAAGACACTTTATTTCACGTTGCTCCAGTTCACTCAGCTGCAGAAATGAGTTGCGACGTCACAGGTGCCAAGATCTATCGGCCTTTGCATTTCTCTTGAAGAACACTGGTGGCGTGGAGAGACGAGGCCTGTGTGCATGGACGACTGCTGGTCTTCCATAAACCACCTTGCTCGGAGGTGAGCTTTCTAGGTGCAATCCAATGCTTATTCATGATCGAAGGGGGTCTCTACATGTCTCTACTATTGGATCTAGATATAGTCTGAAAGACACTCTTATATACTTCACCGTGTTTTTTATGAGCCCTTACCTATTTATTGTTGCTGGTGTTTGAATGCACTTACTTTTAGAACTACACAGATGCAGGTGTTTGTTAAACATTTCTTTTAAGAATTTCTTTATATTTTCCGGTTTCCGGAATTGGATTCATCATGTTGGTTGTTTGACATTTAAACGCTAAATAGAAAAATATCACTAAAGATTTCTCATCGAGTAATGTACAATGCTCCATATTTGAAACGAGGTGATACATTCAGCTGAATATTAAGTATATCTTTATAATTACCAGTCTAAGAACAACATAACAAGCGTAAAATAGCAAAAAGCATATACATGGGTATTTGAAATTAAGGTTGAGATTGGTGCAATGTTGAGAGACGACGAATCACAGCTTTCTATTTTGTAATCTGGCCTGTGTAACTGTAACGATCTTTATTCTTTTTTAATGTAAAGTGTTATTGCTTAACAGTTGTCCGTGTTATTAATAGACCACTGTAATGGGAGGATTGTTAGAAGTACAGGAAGGGTTTTAAAATATTTGTTAAATAAATGCTGTAAATATGGTGTCCCTATATATATATATATATATATATATATATATATATATATATATATATGTATATACATAAACACATCCGTGTAGACATAGAGAAACCGTGTATGATCAAAATATGTTTATAAATTTATGCTACTTTGAGACAATGGCTCTTTAAATCATACACTATCTTTCTCCCAGGAACTCATGTCCTATTTTTTTGTCAATTCATATTCCGAATAGAATTATGACAATAAATAATACATATTCATATTGTTCCTCATATTTTACGAAGAAAAAGAACAATTATCACAAAGACAATCTTTGTAAACAATTGTTATTTAATAATGATTTTCTTTCATTTTAGAGACATCTGGCATTTTCATATTTCATCTACATATTTTGAAATGTTAAACGTCAAATTCGTGAAATTCCATTTATACTTACACTTAACTTTACATAAATCTTTAAAAATATCTGAGATGAAATTTCGCAAAGAAGTTGAAAAACCAATCTTTTATCAGCAATTACGACAGCGAATATTCTTTTCTTTTTTACTGTGTGCACATAGACCGAAATTCTGGGGGAGGGGGCCAGTCGATTAGATCGACCGCAGTACGCAACGGGTATGCAATTTATCGACCCCAAAATGATGAAAGGCAAAGTCGACCTCGGCGAAATTTGAACTCAGAACGTAGCGGCAAACGAAATACCTATTTCTTTACTACCCACAAGGGGCTAAACACAGAGGGGACAAACAAGGACAGACAAACGGATTAAGTCGATTAGATCGACCCCAGTGCGTAACTAGTACTTAATTTATCGACGAAGAAAAAGAAGGGATACTGGACAACACGTCGGGAAAAACTAATACTTCTCACTATGTATATTTATATAACGCTATGATCTTGATGGACATATTTGGCGGAATATAGGATGGAATGAATAATAACAGTGTAAATTATATAAATATAATTTTATATTTAAAGTATAATAGCCATCTCAATATTGCTAACAACAATGGGTGGGTGTTACTGTAGCTTTTAGCCCCAGGAATTCATCGTCTCCGGCTGGCTTTAGGCACACTATCTGCGCTCTTATGGTATTTGCAAAGGGAGGTCATCCCTTTCTCGTAAGCCTACGTGATACGCACGGACTTCAGTTCGAGGTAGTTGCTTCTTGTCAACGGGCGGTAATCACCGGTTTACGATGAAAAGGAAGACCTTGTATGCAAATACTTATGTGTTATTCTAGTAATTTTGCAAATACGATAAGGGCACAGATAGTGTGCCTAAAGCCAGCTGGAGACGATGATCTCCTGGGGCTAAAAGCTACAGTAACACCCACCCTTTTTGGTTAGCCATATTGAAATGGCTATTATACTTTACATTGTCGAGCGGTTACTGTTTACATCTCGTTCAGAGATTTATTATTGCTTGCAGACAGTTTTTCGAAATCAGTGACGGAAGTTACTAGAAAAACACTTAAGTATTTACATACAAGGTCTTCCTTTACATCGTAAACCGGTGATTACCGCCCGTTGACAAGAAGCAACAACCTCGAAACTGTGGTCCGTGCGTATCACTTAGGCTTACGTGAGAGGGATGACCTCCCTTTGCAAATACCATAAGGGCACAGAAAGTGTACCTAAAGCCAGCTGGAGACGATGATCTCCTGGGGCTAAAAGTTGCAGTAACACCCACCCTTTGTGGTTAGCCATATTGAGATGGCTATTATATTTTACAATTTTATATTTATTATCCCTATATTATTTGTAAATAATCTAATGAATATGTTGCTTGTCATTACTTTGTTTTACAGCCTGTCTAATATTATTATACTATTTGAATAAATTGCGTCAATCCCAGTTTCATTTGCAATATGTTGCCTGTGTCCAGGTGTCATGAGAATTTCTTCGTGATCATTAAGAACACTAGAAGATAATTCGTCTTCAAATATGTTTTGGATTTTGAGTATACTTCCACAACAATTTTGACATAGATATGAGTGACGAAACAGGTATGTATAAGACAGATCATTTATAATTCATTTCCTAAACATTATACTTAATTGGAACATTCGAGGTATTAAAATAGGAATGTCATTGTAAAATCTGTCACGTAGCAATCATTAACAAGGCTGTAGATAACAAAGAAGTCGTTAAATATCCGTATATAAATACAACCAAAAGTACATTCTATTTATCATCCCATATACTTCAATATTTCATATGCTGCATAATTATAGTATACGAAGTTAATAGAATTAATAAGACATTCGGAGAAAAGCGTTATTAAAACATTCAGAGAAAAGCATTATTAAAACATTCAGAGAAAAGCATGGACACACACAAGCACATAAGAATATATAGTTATTAAGATATCTTTATATATAAAAGTAAGTTTGGGTGCTGTTTGTCTCCTACGATTTAAATTCCTAACTACTCCCAGATTTTGCGGTGCAGTGTATCCAAAAGCGGGTATCTTATAGTCGTGATACATATCGAGCCCTTCTGGGTATTAGCGTGCGTCTACGATGAGTCTACGATTTAAAAAAAAATTACCATCATTTTTTTCCATTTTAATGCATTTTTTTCGCTATTATATAAGGGAAGTAACTCTCTAAAAATGTCTACGATGAGTCAACGATTTAAAAAAAAATTACCATCATTTTTTTCTATTTTTAATGCATTTTTTTCCTATTTTTTGGCTATAACTCTCTAAAAATGCTCATATAGTTATTTCCCTTACAAACCCGAGCAACGCCGGGCGATACTGGTAGTTTACATATAAAAAGGCAGCGAGCTGGGCAGAATCTCTAACACGCCGGGCGAAATGCTAAGCGGTATTTTGTCTCCCGTTACGTTCTAAGTTCAAATTCCGCCGAGGTCAACTTTACCATTCATCCTTTCGGGGTCGATAAATTGAGAACCAGTTACGTATTGCGGTCGATCTGATCGACTGCCCCCTTCCCTAAAATTCGGGCCTTGTGCCTAGAGTAGAAGAGACTATTTACATACATATAGCAGGTATATACACACATATATACATACATATGTTGATATATATATATATATATATATATATACTCTTTTACTTGTTTCAGTCATTTGACTGCGGCCATGCTGGAGCACCGCCTTTAGTCGGGCAAATCGACCCTGGGACTTATTCTTTGTAACCCCAGTACTTATTCTATCGGTCCCTTTTGCCGAACCGCTAAGTGACGGGGACATAAACACACCAGCATCGGTTGTCAAGCAATGCTAGAGGGACAAACATATACATACACACATATATACGACAGGCTTCTTTCAGTTTCCGTCTACCAAATCCACTCACAAGGCATTGGTCGGCCCGGGGCTATAGCAGAAAACACTTGCCCAAGATGCCACGCAGTGGGACTGAAACCAGAACCATGTGGTTGGTAGGCAAGCTGCTCACCACATAGCCACTCCTGCATATATATATATATATTGAGGTCTCTTTCTTTCTTTTGTTATCTTACCGTTTTATCAATATATATATATACATATATATTTATATATTTACTCATGATTATGCATGTGATTGGGTATGTATGTATATACAAACTTTTAAAATTATGTGTATAATTATAATGAGGTTTCAGCAAAAATTTTTCCCCACCACATACCGAAATTAAGAAATAGCAGTTAAAGCTAGGCATTTCTCAACAACCAACGAAATAGAAGAGAAAAGATAACGAATCCACCCGGCTTTGATTAATTGTAGACGCGTTTAGTAGTTAGATAGATGTGAAATGTAACCACCACATTTCCACTCTATCATTCTCACTCTTCAGTATACTTTTTCTCTTTACTCTTTTACTTGTTTCAGTCATTTGACTGCGGCCATGCTGGAGCACCGCCTTTAGTCGAGCAAATCGACCCCGGAACTTATCCTTTTGTAAGCCCAGTACTTATTCTATCGGTCTCTTTTGCCGAACCGCTAATGAACGGGGACACAAAAACACACCACCATTGGCTGTCAAGCAATGCTAGGGGGACAAACACAGAGACACAAACACACACATGCATATATATATATATATATATATATATATACATATATGCGACGGGCTTCTTTCAGTTTCCGTCTACCAAATCCACTTACAAGGCTTTGGTCGGCCCGAGGCTATAGTAGAAGACACTTTGCCCAAGGTGCCACGCAGTGTGACTGAACCCGGAACCATGTGGTTGGTAAACAAGCTACTCACCACACAGCCACTCCTGCGCCTATAGTAATTCAAGATTTTAAATTTGAGAGCACTGTAAAAAATTAAACGTACTTATCTGATCAAGCATTATCAGACATCATACATCTACCAAAACTACTTTCGAATTCAAAAAGACGAATGAAACCTCGTATTCATCCTCACTTACCTACGTGTGCTCATGAGTAAAATGTTACAGATTTACATATACAGGCGCAGGAGTGGCTGTGGTAAGTAGCGGGCGCATTCCTAAGGGAAGTGTAAGCCAGGTCTGGGAGGAGGGGCTTTGTGTATTTTATTTATATCATATGTAACTATTAAACTATGTTGTTGTTAGTAATGGACTGTTAAGTCCAAAAATTGAAAAGTTGTAAAATTGTAAGAGGTTTAATACCTCGTTTTGTGTTTGTTTTCAAAAGAACAATGTTTTAGAGAAGCAGAAGTCGGCGGGCGCTTTTTGTCTTCTCCCATCCCCATCATCTTTCTTTCAGTATCATTCATTTCATTAATGTCCTCGTCCAGCCCGCAAAGCTAACTTACTCTATGTACTGCCTTTATGGCAAATGTTATGAAATAAAGTAGCTTGATTACCAACCACATGGTTCCGGGCTCAGTCCCACTGCGTGGCACCTTGGGCTAGTGTCTTCTACTATAGCCTCGGGCCGACCAAAGCCTTGTGAGTGGATTTGGTAGACGGAAACTGAAAGAAGCCCGTCGTATATATGCATATGTATATATATATATATATGTGTGTGCGTGTATGTTTGTGTGTCTGTGTTTGTCCCGCTAGCATTGCTTGACAACCGATGCTGGTGTGTTTATGTCCCCCGTCACCTAGCGGTTCGGCAAAAGAGACCGATAGAATAATTACTGGGCTTAAAAAGAATAAGTCCCGGGGTCGAGTTGCTCGATTAAAAGGCGGTGCTCCAGCATGGCCGCAGTCAAATGAATGAAACAAGTAAAACAGAGAGAGTAAAATATGACACCGCAGTGTATATAATTGCCTTCTCTCCAAGTGGTGTATGAATATTTGATATTGTTTTAGAGTCAAGCTTTGACTGTTATATAGCATGAAGGTATATTTTAGAAACCCTAATTATATATATATATATATATATATACATATATATATATATGTACATACAAATACACAAATTTATATTTCTTTGTAATGTTGCACATCGTTATACATATGAAAGCATGTGAATGCATATATATTACTTCTTTTCTTTAATGTTCGTAGACTGAGGGTAAAGTGAGATATAGAAATCATTTACTAATTATTTTATGTTGGGAAGCAGGTGTTTCCATTCCATTATTTCACTTAAATCCGCAATATTTCCTCTTTGCAAGCAATAATTTTCGTTTAGCTAGTGCTTTTCGTAGTTTATATAGTTAACATATGTACAATATATACATGTGTGTGTGAGTGTGAATTTGTAAGTGTTTGTGTGTGCGTGTGAATTTGTGTGTGTGCGTGTGTGTGTGTGTTTGTTATTCAAGTATACTTAGGAATAAAACCTACTTAAAGAAATATTTTATCAAAAGTATTTCCGAAGTGTACTGCCGAATATATTACTGATGAAGATAAATAATGGAGCAGACAGAACAGAATATGTAGCTATGTTACAATCTAAACATTGGGTCTAAAATTATATTGGGAACTAATTGAAATTTCCTACAGATTCTATCGTTAGATAATTGGAGTTTTCTAGAAATAGTACAAAGAGTTTACACACCTTAAATTAATTAAGATGTGTACTAAGTACTATATATGATCATTATGCAGATGTAATCCAAATGTTGGATTTTGGTTTGTGTCAAAGTGCATGTTGGTAGAACGATCTTCATCAATACAAAGTTGGTATTTGAATGTTCTATGCATTGTTACTATTTAGGAGTTTTTCTTTTATGGTATTTCATTAGTCGAAATTCATTAGTTTAAAGTTTGTTCCGTACAAAATACTTAGGTACTATTTGAGAAAGTTTGAATCAAAAGTGTTGCATTTAAAATAAAACTGGATTTCTTCCTGTCAGGTGTCCCAGATGAACCAACTTCATGGCAGGAGGTGCAGATGAGGGCAGCTGCATCGAACTCTGATGCACCAAATGGAAATTGCTAATAAGCATTCGTGAAGTAAAATCATGTAGCAACACCAAATGGCGGTGCCCCAGCATGGCCACAGCTCGTGAGCTGAAACTAGATAAAATAAAATTAAAAAATAAAATAACCGAGGCCAGCGGTTGATTTATCTTCCAAAACTACCAGATGTGCACTGTTGCACTGTTGTACCCAGTTCATGTTGTAGCCCACCTTTGTCATCGACTCCTTATTCTGGAAGGCTATTTTTCAATAAAACAAACAGTATTACAGATCCATGTTCAGATCTATGTTTACAGATTCACGTTCAGTCCCTTCTTTCTAACTCCTTCTGGCAGCCTTTGTGTGGTTCAATATAATGTCTGCCATTCACGGTTCACTTATATTCGAGAGAATGAAAGACTTTAACGTCATTCCAAAAAATTCACTCAGTTTGTATGCCGAATGTTAAATGTTAATTTCTTAGTAATTAGATATTAATTTCTTAGAACTTAAAAGTTAATTTCTGATATGTCTAACTTATCACGGCAGATTTCTCTGAGTCTCTCTTACAAAGTAAGTGTTAAATTCAGGAACACTATCTTGCCTCAATGTCTAAAAATCCAATATTTTCCCAGGGTCTTCGCGACGACATTCCAGCTGTGTAACAATGGATTGTAATTGAGTCTTTCATGTGAATTTAATCATACACTTCCTATGTCGACTGGCATCAGGAGTCGTAGATGAAAACCCCAAACCGTGGTTAATCATCAAACTACTTCTCTTCTTGAAATTCCTTTAACCATTTATGCACATTGACATCATCACTGACGCCAAATATGTCATTTTCGTAAACAGCTCTGAACCTTCTGAAGATACCGAAGATTGCACTTTGCAGACATCGAGAACAACGTCACGACACAACGATCCAGATAGATTCTATTATTTGCCTAAAGTGAAGAAAGACGAGAAAGCTTCCTATAGGGGAAATCTCAGTTTAACAACTCTGTGGAATTGAAAACACCTATGTTGCGAAGTAACAAAGCTATCTCATTCGGTTGTACAAATTCTCTGCGCGGGAAACCTTCCCTGTGTGGCGTGTTTCCCGATTTTGTAGAATTTGCTTTCGGGCTTTCTTAGCCATTTTCTGTTTTGGGCATGGCGTCTTCAAGCCATGAAGTCGTCGTTGAAAAGAAGGCTGGTCTCCTTGACAACGCTTTACGAAGTTGATTTCTTTACACTCCCTTCCCCACAGCTTCACGAGGGAGGGAAGAAGGGGTAGAAGCAACACAGGTGCAGGTGCGAGCATCGACGCCAACTCCGTCGCCATGGACACACGAAAAATTTGGAAGAACCCAGACGAGAGCTTCACAGTCATATACTACTACGGACCCCTCTGCCACAAACACCACCAGCACCACTACAACTACCACCATGACCATCACTACCACCATATATATACCACAATATATACAACGCATGGTCGTTGAAATGCTTTCTCATATTCCTTCCTACAACAGATATTGTATTAAAAACAAATAAGAATTATTTCAGACATCTTAAGCTTACACGTGGTACATAACCTTTATAGAAATAGCTGAGCTGAAATCCACAGGAGAAAAAATCACTAAATAATCACAATAAATTGTATATATTGTTTCAAGTAAAGTACAAAGAATGTTATTAACTGCAATTCATGACAAACGATTTTCCACTTCAGCACCGGAAAATACCACTTACACCACCAAGTACGTTTGTGATGAAAGACTTTTAGTTTGGTTAAGGAAGAATGAATAATGGTAAGAAAGTAGTAATAATATCTTCGTTTCGAACAATATTCTACTTCGTATCATCGTTGATGGTATGAGTAGATTGGCTTGTAAATGTCGATTTGTAACATCCATTGTTGCTCTGCACGATAGATGTCTCCCTCGTAAGATATTATTATCTCGTAAGAGTAAACATCGAAGCAGATACACACGCACACACACAAGCATGCACACAGGCACGCACACACACGTATAGCACACACACACACGTATTCACTGACGCACACATATGTGTGTATGTTTGTATGCATTTGTGTGTATGTATCTATTTACGTATCTACCCCTCTTATCTCCCTCTCTCTCTATATATATATATGTATATATATAAACACACATACATACACATGAATGTATATATATGTATATATATATATACACATATATATTTATGTATATATTCATACAATATATATAATATATATCCATACAATATATATATATATATATATCCATATATATATATATATATATATCCATATATATATATATATATATATCCATATATAATATATATATCCATATATATATATATATATATATCCATATAATATATATATTATATCCATATATACATATATCCATACATATATATCCATACATACATATATATACATATATATCCATACATACATATATATACATATATATCCATACATACATTATATACAATATCCATACATACATATATATACATATATCCAACATACATATATATACATATCCATACATACATATATATACATATATCCATACATATATATATATATACATATATCCATACATATATATATATATACATATATCCATACATATATATATATATACATATATCCATACATATATATATATACATATATCCATACATATATATATATACATATATCCATACAATATATATATATATACATTAATCCATACATATAATATATACATATATCAATACATATATATATATACATATATCCATACTATATATAAATATATCCATACATATATATATAACATATATCCATACATATATATATATACATATATCCATACATATATATAATAATATATCCATACATATATATATATACATATATCCATACATATATATATATACATATATCCATACATATATATATATACATATATCCATACATATATATATATATACATATATCCATACATATATATATATATACATATATCCATACATATATATATACATAATCCATACATATATATATATACATATATCCATACATATATATATATACATATATCCATACATATATATATATACATATATCCATACATATATATATATACATATATCCATACATATGTATATATACATATATCCATACATATGTATATATACATATATCCATACATATATATATATACATATATCCATACATATATATATATATACATATATCCATACATATATATATATACATATATCCATACATATATATATATACATATATCCATACATATATATATATACATATATCCATACATATATATATATACATATATACATATATATATCCATATATATTTACACATATATATATATCCATATCCATATATCCATATCCATATATACATATATATATTTATCCATATATACATATATATATTTATCCATATATACATATATATATTTATCCATATATACATATATATATTTATCCATATATACATATATATATTTATCCATATATACATATACATATCTACATATACATATCTACATATACATATCTACATATACATATCTACATATACATATCTACATATACATATCTACATATACATATCTACATATACATATCTACATATACATATCTACATATACATATCTACATATACATATCTACATATACATATCTACATATACATATCTACATATACATATCTACATATACATATCTACATATACATATCTACATATACATATCTACATATACATATCTACATATACATATCTACATATACATATCTACATATACATATCTACATACATATCTACATATATATCCATATATACACATACATATATATTCATATATACATATACATATATATCCATATATATACATATATATATATCCATATATCCATATATACATATCCATATATACATATTCATATTCCATATATATATAATATATATCCATATATACATATAATCCATATATATATATATATATATATCCATATATATATATATCCATATAATATATATATATCCATATATATATATATATCCATATATATATTCATACATATATATATATATATCCATATATATATTCATACATATATATATATATCCATATAATATATTCATAAATATATATATATTATCCTATATATATTCATACATATATATATATATATACATATATATATCATACATATATATATATATCCATATATATATTCATACATATATATATATATCCATATATATATTCATACATATATATATATATCCATATATATATCATACATATATATATATATCCATATATATATTCATACATATATATATAATCCATATATATATTCATACATATATATATATATCCATATATATATTCATACATATATATATATCCATATATATATTCATACATATATATATATCCATATATATATTCATACATATATATATATATCCATATATATATTCATACATATATATATATATCCATATATATATTCATACATATATATATATATATCCATTATATATTCATACATATATATATATATCCATATATATATTCATACATATATATATACCATATATATATTCATACATATATATATATCATATATATATTCATACATATATATATATCCATATATATATTCATATATATATTCATACATATATATATATATCCATATATATATTCATACATATATATATATATCCATATATATATTCATACATATATATATATATCCATATATATATTCATACATATATATATATATCCATATATATATTCATACATAATATATATATATCCATATATATATTAAACATATATATATATATATCCATATATATTCATACATATATATATATATCCATATATATATTCTACATATATATATATCTATCCATATATATATTCATACATATATATATATCCATATATATATTCATACATATATATATATCCATATATATATATTCATACATATATATATATATCCATATATATATATTCATACATATATTATATATCCATATATATATATTCATACATATATATATATATCCATAATATATTCATACATATATATATATATATATCTAATATATTCATACATATATATATATATATCCATATATATATTCATACATATATATATATATATCCATATATATATATATCCAATATATATTCATACATATATATATATATCCATATATATATTCATACATATATATATCCATATATATATCCATACATATAGATATCTCATATATATATTCATACATATATATATCCATATATATATTCATACATATATATATCCATATATATATTCATACATATATATATCCATATATATATTCATACATATATATATCCATATATATATTCATACATATATATATCCATATCAATATATATATTCATACATATATATATATATATCCATATCTACATACATATCTACATACATATCTACATACATATCTACATACATATCTACATACATATCTACATACATATCTACATACATATCTACATACATATCTACATACAATATCTACATACATATCTACATACATATCTACATACATATCTACAACATATCTACATACATATCTACATACATATCTACATACATATCTACATACATATCTACATACATATCTACATACATATCTACATACATATCTAATACATATCTACATACATATCTACATACATATCTACATACATATCTACATACATATCTACATACATATCTACATACATATCTACATACATATTACATACATATCTACATACATATCTACATACATATCTACATACATATCTACATACATATCTACATACATATCTACATACATATCTACATACATATCTACATACATATCTACAACATATCTACATACATATCTACATACATATCTACATACATATCTACATACATATCTACATACATATCTACATACATATCTACATACATATCTACATACATATCTACATACATATCTACATACATATCTACATACATATCTACATACATATCTACATACATATCTATACATACATATCTACATACATATCTACATAAATATTCATACATATCTACATACATATCTACATACATATCTACATACATATCTACATACATATCTACATACATATCTACATACATATCTACATACATATCTACATACATATCTACATACATATCTACATACATATCTACATACATATCTACATACATATCACATACATATCTACATACATATCTACATACATATCACATAATATCTACATACATATCTACATACATATCTACTACATATCTACATACATATCTACATACATATCTACATACATATCTAATACATATCTACATACATATCTACATACATAATATCTACATACATATCTACATACATATCTAATACATATCTACATACATATCTACATACATATCTACATACATATCTACATACATATCTACATACATATACATACATATCTACATACATATCTACATACATATCTACATACATATCTACATACATATCTACATACATATCTACATACATATCTACATACATATCTACATACATATCTACATACATATCACTACATATCTACATACATATCTACATACATATCTACATACATATTCTACAACATATCTACATACATATCTACATACATATCTACATACATATCTACATACATATCTACATACATATCTTACATACATACTACATACATATCTACATACATATCTACATACATATCTACATACATATCTACATACATATCTACATACATATCTACATACATATCTACATACATATCTACATACATATCTACATACATATCTACATACATATCTACATACATATCTACATACATATCTACATACATATCTACATACATATCTACATACATATCTACATATATATCCATATATACACATACATATATATCCATATATATACATATACATATATATCCATATACATATATATCCATATATATCCATATACATATATATCCATATATATACATATACATATATTCATATACATATATTCATATATATAAATATATGTGTGTGTGTGTGTGTGTGTTTGTGTATGCGTATAAACAGAGAGGGGAAGACAATGAGAGAATGAGAGAAAGACAGAAAGAGAGACTGTGTGCGTGTGTGTGTGTGAGACTGTCCGATACCAAGTAATTACAAAGTTGGCGTATGTTGCTGAGACACTGACTGCGTGGTCCTGAATACACCGTAATGATAAAAGCAGGTAAAGAACAAAAGAGACACGACTGGCGATCCGGAACTCCATCGTCTCAATCTTATACTGATCTCCGTGTCCATTTCTTATTCAGAATCGAATAGATATTTATTTCTTACAAGAAACACATTTATCAACTGTGAGATGAATATTCTGTATATTACATTTGCAGAGATTTTATTGTAAAGATAACTATGAATATGTAAAAGCAATATAGGAAAAATATATTCAATTTCCGAATGCAATAAATACGATTTACACATGGTTATAAGCTTGCTGTAAAGGAATTTCCGGACAAAAATTTGATATACGGGATTTGAGCAAGCTGACATTAAATCATACATCAGTGTAATCAGTGTTAAAGGTACGTAGTAGAGAGAAAAGTATTTGCGAATAATGTAAATAGAAAGACAAATAAGTAAAATGAATTATAAAGTAAGAATCATCAAGTACAAATAATATACGGTCATATGTGATGACCCCCGTATAGATAAAATTGAATATATATCAGTTGAAACGGCAGAAAAATATAGAATGATTTCCATACGCCAGAAAGATCAATCACCGTTATATACACATAACGAACTCGTCTCATTTCAGTTATAAGATGTTTGGCAAGACGACAGGGGATAAACAACATCGGGAAAGTGATAAAAATTGCTGAAATCAGAATTCGGTGCAGAGATACGTGCGAGGATTAATGTATGTCTATATCTAACTCGCTACCTGTCTCTTTTTTGTCAGTCTCTCTGTCTATCCATTTCTTTATTTATGTACCTACTTATACCTATATAGCTACTTATTTACCTGTCTCCTATATATATTATTTTACTCTTTTACTTGTTTCAGTCATTTGACTGCGGCCATGCTGGAGCACCCCCTTTAATCGAGCAACTCGACCCCGGGACTTATTCTTTTGTAAGCCCAGTACTTATTCTATCGGTCACTTTTGTCGAACCGCTAAGTAACGGGGACATAAACACACCAGCATCGGTTGTCAAGCAATGCTAGGAGGACAAACACAGACACAAACACACACACGCGCATATATATATATATATATATATATATACGACGGGCTTCTTTCACTTTCCGTCTACCAAATCCACTCACAAGGCTTTGTGGGACTGAACCCGGAACCATGTGGTTGGTAAACAAGCTACCTACCACACAGCCACTCCTGCGCTTATTTATATATATATAAATTCAGGGTGAATACTTGATAATTGTAAGCACCTGTATATACCATTTAGTGGTGTAGGTGATAGAGTATATTAATCAAAATAAAAACATGATGCAGAGGATTTAGCGGTACATATGTTTCGGGCCTTTATTAGACGGTTATATAACAATGCATAATGTGTGTCTATAGCCTTCTTCAGCCGCGTACAATTACTACTTCAAGGACAT
>NW_021835722.1:35000-47166 GCF_006345805.1 Octopus sinensis
ACTGGAATATACGAATATCTTGGTGAAAGTATATTACAAAAGAATTCTCTGCTAAATTCAACAGCAAAATCTATATTACCCTGATAGAGTCAAAATGTTGACAAACATTCTAGATGTGCTTTGTAGACGCAACAGCTACATATATATCTAGGTAGAATACGATATTTTTAAGGCGGCGAGCTGGCAGAAACGTTAGCACGCCGGGCGAAATGCGAATCCGTATTTCGTCTGCCGTTACGTTGTGAGTTCAAATTCCGCCAAGGTCGACTATGCTTTTCATTCTTTCGGAGTTGATCAATAAAGTACCAGTTCCGCACTAGGGTCGGTGTAATCGACTTTATCCGTTTGTCTGTCCTTGTTTGTGCCCTCTGTGTTTAATCCCTTGTGGTTAGTAAAGAAATAGGTATTTCGTCTGCTGTTACGTTCTGAGTTCAAATTCCGCCGAGGCCGACTTTACCTTCCATCCTTTCGGGGTCGATTAAATAAGTACCAGTTATGCACTGGGGTCGATATAATCGGCTTAATCTGTTTGTCTGTCCTTGTTTGTCCCCTCTATGTTTAGCCCCTTGTGGGCAATAAAGAAATAAGTATTCGATATCCTTTCTACAATACCACCCGATATTACCATGTTAAGGTCATAATCATCACCACAGCAGACCTGTAAGAGATTTTCAATTAATTTTCTCATAACATAGTACAAATTAAACAATTTTTAATCTGTAAGCATTTTTCACATGAAATGCTTATAAATAAATATTTATAGGTTTATCTACATTATATGTTTGATATATTCTGGACAGCTATGCCATTTATATTTATAAACTTTTATATTAAATAATCCTCCAAATAGTTGTTTGCCATAAAATGAGGGCGCCGCTTATTTCACGTAAAAATATGGAACTCAAAATCTAATTTCTGAATTAATTGTTAAATATACTAGGGAGAAATTAGAAAGGTCTGATGTCGAATAACGTCCCCACTGCTAAATCTCACGTAAATGGTTTTATATTTCGTTACATTGTATCCTCTTTGTGAAAAGTCTGGCTGCATACACGTTAGCATATGTCAAGTGCATACAATTGACAACACAGTTAAGATTTATTCAGTGAGTTCTATTCAACACATGTTTACACGTGGAATTAACAGAATCATTATTAACTTTAGATGGCTCGCAGGCGAGGTGAACAAATTAGTGAGAGAGATAGACTGGCAAAACTTCTACGCCGTCTTGCAGTCTTGGGAAGAGCTATCTGAGCGGAAAATTCGTGGATGTATTCAACATCAAACTCGTGTTCGGCGTGAAATAGTTGACTGTCGTGGTGGTAACAGATTCGTGTAATAAATTTTGTGTCTATTTTTGTTTCATAATATATATATTTTTTCGGATGCAACCAGACTTTTCACACAAAGATTATTCATGTATACTAACAGGCGTAGATTCTCTATGAATATATGCTAACATATACTCTTTACTCTTTTACTCTTTTACTTGTTTCAGTCATTTGACTGCGGTCATGGCGGAGCACCGCCTTTAGTCGAGCAAATCGAACCCGGAACTTATTCTTTATAAGCCCAGTACTTATTCTATCGGCCTCTTTTGCTGAACCGCTAAGTGACGGGGACGTAAACACACCAGGATCGGTTGTCAATCAATGCTAGGGAGACGTAAATACACACACACACACACACACACACACACACAAAGAGACACACATATACACATATACATACATATATACGACAGGCTTCTTTCAGTTTCCGTCTACCAAATCCACTCACAAAGCATTGGTCGGCCCGTGGCTATAGCAGAAGACACTTGCCCAAGGTGCCACGCAGTGGGACTGAACCCGGAACCATGTGGTTGGTAAGCAAGCTACTTACCACACAGCCACTCCTGCGCCTATTTTTCGTATGCAGCCAGATTTTACACACAGAGATTCTTCATGCATACTAACAGGCGTAGGTTCTCTATGAATATATGCTAACATGTAAATACACCTAAGATAAATATCAATCCGAAAAACAAGAAAGGAATTCAAGATTTATCCTGGTAAGCTACGGCTCTATATAACTCTTCTGAAAGCTAGTTCCTTTCGTTGCTAGAGTACAAGATAATATTTTTGCATTAAAGATTTGCAAAAGGAATTCCGATCGTGATACACAAACGGTGCAGCCGTGATCTTCATATAAATGTCTATAGAATTTTTTATAATTAAATGACCAATTAATTATGAATGCCGCCTAACTGTATACGCTGATAACTGACTGCTAAAGATTCGGTGATTTAGAATATTAATTCTTTAAGAGAAGCAAAAACGCTTAGTGAGAAAAGGCAAGTTCTTTAGGCATTGATCTCAAAGATTGCTTAGATGCTTTCCTCTATTTAGAGAAAAATCGTATGATTTCAATTCGTCTAAGCTCTCACAATTTAGGGGAGAAAAAAAGATCTCCCCGCCCCCCAAATAGAAGTAAAAATGAAAAGAGTGCAGTTTATTGGTTATATAATTATGTTCTCTCAAGATATTGTCAAATACACTATATTCCGTAACATATATTACATATATGTGGAGGCGCAATGGCCCAGTGGTTAGGGCAGCGCACTCGCGGTCATAGGATCGCGGTTTCGATTCCCAGACCGGGCGTTGTGAGTTTTTATTGAGCGAAAACACCTAAAGCTCCACGAGGCTCCGGCAGGGGAAGGTGGTGATCCCTGCTGTACTCTTTCACCACAACTTTCTCTCACTCTTACTTCCTGTTTCTGTTGTACCTGTATTTCAAAGGGCCGGCTTTGTCACTCTGTGTCACGCTGAATATCCCCGAGAACTACGTTAAGGGTACACGTGTCTGTGGAGTGCTCAGCCACTTACACGTTAATTTCACGAGCAGGCTGTTCCGTTGATTCGGATCAACCGGAACCCTCGTCGTCGTAACCGACGGAGTGCTTCCAATTACATATATGCATATACCTAGGTATGTATATATATATCTATCTATATATATATACATATATATATCCCTCTCTCTCTCTCTATATATATATATATATATATATATATATACATATATGCATATATATACATGCATATAGATACATACATATAGATACATACATATACACACACACATACATGCACACACATACATACATGCACACACACGCATACATGCACACACACGCATACATACACACACGCACATACACAAACACATACATACACACACACATATACATACATACACACACACACACATACATACACACACATATACATACACACACACACACGCATACATACACACACATATACATACACACACACACACACACATATATATATACATATATATATATATATATATATATATCGCAGCTAATAACTTTGTGGTAACTAATTTTATTTCATTACTTCTCATTCACGTTGCATCTCTCGCAAATCGCGCACGCACGCTCATACAGGCACGCAAGCAAATATATATATATATATATATATATTTATATATATGTATATACATAAAAGTACATGTGTGTGTGTGTAGGTAAGTATATGCGTGTGCATGAATGTACCAGTGTACGGGCTTCTATGTCTATTTCTTACTTGAATGCTTTCACGTTCACGTATATTGTTAATCTCAGCAGGTACTTAGCTCACAAACAGAAAAAAAAAACCACTAGTAATTTCCGATCAGCAAATACTACGAAATGTAAAATTTAGTTTAGCCTAACCAGGAGCGTGGAAATAATTTTGATTAGAACGCGAAATATGTTCAGTACCTGTATTTACGGTTAGAAATATATTATATTGAACAAAAGATGAACGAATTCACAAAAAAAGAAAAATGGAGTTCAGCAGTACAATTCGGGAAATGAAGCAATTAGCTGTTACGGTATTTCAATATTCTTCAAAATATTTTTTTTTATCTAGTACACGAGCATTCTGATAATTTAATTTTTGTTTTATCTAGTACATGAGCATTCTGATAATTTAATTTTTGTTTCTTTCGAGAAAATTTTTGCTTGTAGATCTTTTAATTTACACTTTGCAGCATATAATTTTGCGAAATACGCATTGACCCAAATACATTTTCAATACCTATCACGTTTCAAAATTGCAGAATAAGCGACTGTCTACATGTACTGCTGTTTGCTATCTTCTTACATCAGCATGGTTGAGTTTATTCTATTGAATCTTGGCCTGTAACTATATTTAAGCTGAATGATGTGCTTAGTCATCCATCCATCCAAACATCCCCCTATTTATTTATGCTTATATATATCTAGCTAATGAGCTAGGTACCTATTTGCCAATCTATCCCTTCAGCTATCTTTATCTGTCTATCTAAGTATCTATCTATCCCTTCAGCTATCTTTATCTATCTATCTATTCAGCTATCGAACAACTGATGTCTATCTATCTATCTATCTATCTATCTATCTATTCAGCTGTCGAACAACTGTTGTCACGTGTGGGACGAGTCGGTTTATCAGCTGAGTCTGTCGTCAATATTGCCACGCCTCCTTCCTTCAAACGGGAAGGAAGAGCTATTTTCATCATCCTTGTGGCTATGGCGAAAGAATGTATCTGGTGGACGCGTCTGAAAGGATTGGAGACAAACACTTTCCTCTCTGGTCAATCTCTCACCAACTTCTTCAAGTACCACTTGAAAAGGATAGTGAGAGTAGAGAGGCAAGTTTTGTCTAGCGTATGTTTTAAAAAAGATGGGTGAATGTAGCAAGGATGGCACGTATGAATGACGAAGCCACCTTGACATAATCCTATGAACCCAGAAATTGAAAACAGAGGGTTACCCACTTGCAAACAAATGTGGTAACATATAACAATATTGACCAAGGTTACCGTGGTCTTTTTCGTAGGCTTTTCTTCCCATGGATAAACCTTACTTGCTTTCCCCTTTACACCATATATCATATCACTGTGATACACGATCCCTATTGATCGTTTTTTTCCTCTCCCCCTTTTTTCTTTTTTCATTTCTCTTTTCTTTTGTTCCTTTTCTTTTTTTTTTAATTTTATTTTATTTTATCTTTTTTGTTCTTTTTCCCTTTTACGATCCCTTTTGATCGAAAAACTACGCCACCCTTTTTTTCTTTTGTTTTTTTTCATCCCCCAAAGAAAAGCTCTACCTTGTAACTTGTCCCATCTGTGTGCAGCCCTGTGTGGCCAATAAAGAAACTTATCTATTCAGCTATCTTTATCTATCTGTCTAATCGGATATCTTTATCTATCTATCTAATCGGATATCTTTATCTATCTATCTATCCCTTCAGCTATCTTTATCTATATATCTATCAATCTATCTATCCCTTCAGCTATCTTTATCTATCTATCTATCTATCTATCTCTTCAGCTATCTTTATCTATCTATCTATCAAGCTATCTTTACCTATCTATCTATCAAGCTATCTTTACTATCTATCTATCTATCCCTTCAGCTATCTTTATCTATCTATATATCTCTTCAGCTATATTTATCTCTCTATCTATCTATCTCTTCAGCTGTCTTTATCTATCTATCTATCAAGCTATCTTTATCTAACTATCCCTTCAGCTATCTTTATCTATCTATCTATCAAGCTATCTTTATCTATCTATCTATCCCTTCAGCTATCTTTAATCTATCTATCTATCCCTTCAGCTATCTTTAATCTATCTATCAATCAAGCTATCTTTATCTATCTCTTCAGCTATCTTTATCTATCTATCTATCTATCTCTCAAGCTATCTTTACTATCTATCTATCTATCTCTCAAGCTATCTTTACTATCTATCTATCTATCCCTTCAGCTATCTTTATCTATCTATCTATCTCTTCAGCTATCTTTATCTATCTATCTATCTACCTCTTCAGCTATCTTTATCTATCTATCTATCAAGCTATCTTTATCTAACTATCCCTTCAGCTATCTTTATCTATCTATCTATCAAGCTATCTTTATCTATCTATCTATCCCTTCAGCTATCTTTATCTATCTATCTATCTCTTCAGCTATCTTTATCTATCTATCTATCTCTTCAGCTATCTTTATCTATCTCTTCAGCTATCTTTATCTATCTATCTATCTCTTCAGCTATCATTATCTATCTATCTATCTCTTCAGCTATCATTATCTATCTATCTATCTCTTCAGCTATCTTTTTCTATCTATCTCTTCAGCTATCTTTATCTATCTATCTATCTATCTATCCCTTCAGATATCTTTATCTATCTATCTATCTATCCCTTCAGCCATCTTTATCCATCTATCTATCCCTTCAGCTATCTTTATCTATATATCTATTCAGCTATCTTTATCTATCTGTCTAATCGGATATCTTTATCTATCTATCTATCCCTTCAGCTATCTTTATCTATATATCTATCAATCTATCTATCCCTTCAGCTATCTTTATCTATCTATCTATCTATCTCTTCAGCTATCTTTATCTATCTATCTATCAAGCTATCTTTATCTATCTATCAAGCTATCTTTATCTATCTATCTATCTATCTCTTCAGCTATCTTTATCTATCTCTTCAGCTATCTTTATCTATCTATCTATCTATCCCTTCAGCTATCTTTATCTATATATCTATCTATCTATTCAGCTATCTTTATCTATCTGTCTAATCGGATATCTTTATCTATCTATCTTTATCTATCTGTCTAATCGGGTATCTTTATCTATCTATCCCTTCAGCTATCTTTATCTATATATCTATCAAGCTATCTTTATCTATCTATCTATCTCTTCAGCTATCTTTATCTATTTATCTATCAAGCTATCTTTATCTATCTATCTATCTCTTCAGCTATCTTTATCTATCTATCTATCTATCTATCTATCTCTTCAGCTATCTTTATCTATCTATCTATCTATCTCTTCAGCTATCTTTATCTATCTATCTATCTATCTATCAAGCTATCTTTATCTAACTATCCCTTCAGCTATCTTTATCTATCTATCTATCCCTTCAGCTATCTTTATCTATCTATCTATCAAGCTATCTTTATCTATCTATCTATCACTTCAGCTATCTTTATCTATCTCTTCAGCTATCTTTATCTATCTATCTATCTATCTATCTCTTCAGCTATCTTTATCTATCTATCTATCTATCTATCTATCTCTTCAGCTATCTTTATCTATCTATCTATCTCTTCAGCTATCTTTATCTATCTATCTATCTCTTCAGCTATCTTTATCTATCTATCTATCTCTTCAGCTATCTTTATCTATCTATCTATCTCTTCAGCTATCTTTATCTATCTATCTATCTATCTATCTATCTATCTATCTATCCCTTCAGATATCTTTATCTATCTATCTATCTATCTATCTATCTATCCCTTCAGATATCTTTATCTATCTATCTATCTATCTATCTATCTATCCCTTCAGATATCTTTATCTATCTATCTATCTATCTATCCCTTCAGCCATCTTTATCCATCTATCTATCTATCCCTTCAGCTATCTTTATCTATCTATCTATCTAGCTATCTTTATCTATCTATCTATCTATCTATCTATCAATCTATCTATCTATCCAGCTATCTTTATCTATCTATCTATCTATCAATCTATCCAGCTATCTTTATCTATCTATCTATCAATCTATCCAGCTATCTTTATCTATCTATCTATCAATCTATCCAGCTATCTTTATCTATCTATCTATCAATCTATCCAGCTATCTTTATCTATCTATCTATCAATCTATTCAGCTATCTTTATCTATCTATCTATCAATCTATTCAGCTATCTTTATCTATCTATCTATCAATCTATTCAGCTATCTTTATCTATCTATCTATCAATCCCTTCAGCTATCTTTATCTATCTATTCAGCTATCTTTATCTATCTATCTATCTATTCAGCTATATTTATCTATCTATCTATCTATTCAGCTATCTTTATCTATCTATCTATCAATCTATCTATCTATTGAGCTATCTTTATCTATCTATCAATCTATCTATCTATTGAGCTATCTTTATCTATCTATCCATCAATCTATCTATCTATTGAGCTATCTTTATCTATCTATCCATCAATCTATCTATCTATTGAGCTATCTTTATCTATCTATCCATCAATCTATCTATCCAGCTATATTTATCTATCTATCAATCTATCTATCTATTCAGCTATCTTTATCTATCTATCTATCTATCAATCTATCTATCTATTCAGCTATCTTTATCTATCTATCTATCAATCTATCTATCTATTCAGCTATCTTTATCTATCTATCTATCAATCTATCTATCTATTCAGCTATCTTTATCTATCTATCTATCAATCTATCTATCTATTCAGCTATCTTTATCTATCTATCAATCTCTCTATCTATTCAGCTATCTTTATCAATCTATCTATTCCTTCAGCTATCTTTATCTATCTGTCTCAGTATCTATCTGTCTCAGTATCTATCTGTCTCAGTATCTATCTGTCTCAGTATCTATCTAGCTACCTATATATCTATCTACCTACTTATCTATCTACCTATCTATCTCGCCCTCTCTTTTCTTTCTCTCCGTGTCTCACTCACTCTCTCTTATGTTGTGAAGCAACCATGACATTGACCGCAACACGAAGATAAATGTGTCTAGTGCTGCACAATTCTGTTTTCTGCACTATGTCTCGGAGTGTTTGGCCCTCGACTGCAGGTATATCAAGGCACTGAAGTGAATAAAAGAAGATTTAGTGATTAGGACATTCGGTTAACAATCGTAGAATTTTGAGTACAATTCCCGGTGACGTGTTGTACCCTTCAGCAAGCCACTTTATTTCGAATTACTGCAGTCCACTCAGCTGGCAAAAGTGGGTAGTTCCTGTATTTCCAAAGGCCGGCCTTGTGACACTCTGCCAGATTTAAAACTATACATTTAATTTCAAGAGAATATTGTTCCGTTAAATATATCAACTGGAGACCAAGTCCTCGCAAGTGGCAGAGTGCCACTTGTGTGTATATATATATATATATATATATATATATACATATGTGTGTGTGTGTGTGTATATACTAGCTTTATGACTCGGCGTGGCCGGGTCATAGTTCTAGTTTGGTATAAATTTGTTAAATTAAAAATTTGGGGTAATAAAACATACAATGACATATTAAAAAGACGAATTAAAATTCCAGAGAATAATACATAGAAGATAGATATACAAATTTACAAAAATACATAAAAGTTAATCTCGTTTCAGAGATGCACCAGTTAATATGAAACATATATATTTAAAATTGACACTCCCCTCGTCAGGATGTTTTTTACACACAACACATAGTACACGGAAACAAATGCACAATTACATACCTGCTACATACGAAAGACCAGACATAACGTACTCCCAAAAATTCTCATAGATACTGAATGCTACTGTATAAGCATATAATTCAATCCAGCAGCTATAGTAAATCCTATGCGCACAGCCCCATCTGGACTAGTTCACTTCTGCACTCAAATTTTTTATCTTTTAATTTCTCCCATTCATACAAAGCCACATATTCGAGTTCGAGTCCTTGATGCATTTTATACTAATTGCTATTTTTCTTTTAATTGTTATATTACGATTTAACTACCATTTTAATAAAATAAAATATATTTAATTACTGTTTACTATATTTACTATTTAATTCAATTGTTATTATTACCTGCAACTTTTATTGCAATTTTTATTTCTAAATAGCTTCTGGAACGTCGAGAGAATCTTATGCGTACAATATATTTTTATATGATGTTTATATATTTATATACTATATATTTCTAAACGTCGGGATCTACGTCTGTTCTGTAGATATCAATGAATATATGAATATATGTATGTGTGTGATCTCTCTGTGGATTTTGTAGTGCTCTTGTAGTTGCTGCTCGCATAGCCTCCCCTCGGATTAAAAAGTGTATACAGCTCATTTGAGCACTACTATCCCAGTCTGTTATATATTTTGAGCGTTGTCGTCGCTAAAGATATAACTTTATATTTTGAAATATATATATATATAATATATATATATATATATATATATATATATATATATATATATATATATATATATATATATATACATCCATATACATACAATAGAGAGATGTTTTTGTTTCACTTTTAACACTCAAATAGTGGAGAAGATATATATTGCTGTGGGCTCGCTCTAGGCAAGAAGTTAAACATTGTTTTTGCCCATGATACTACAGGGACCCTAAGTAAGGCACGTGTAAAATTTGAATGAAATTGGTTGTGTTGTTCTCAAGTTTTAGGGAAACAGACAGACAGACACACATTCTCAGTTTTATATACAGAGAGATAAGAGACAATGGTGTCATTGAGACCCAAAGGTGTCAGGTAATGCAGAATACGTGCTATAGACAGACCATAATTAAGTTTCAGATTTGGTAATATTGCGAATAAAGGGTTCAACGTTGTTTCTATGTCAACGTGTGTATATATGAATTGTATGCATAATGAGATAAAAAAAACCAAGGCTCTATAGATATTAGAGCGTTTATAGATATCTATACAGCCTTTGTTTTTTTTTTATCTCATTACGCATAAAATTCATATATATATATATATTCATCTTGAATGATGCCTTTGTTACATTGTGGGGCTTTTTCTCCTCAAACTGCCTTTTCAAAACACCGCACGTATATACTATTTGGTTTAAGTTAGGTGACATGGTAGGCCAAGCAATAACTTTAACTTTTTATCCGATAAAAACTTAGTTGTCATATTTGAAGAGTCATCATAAGGTTGGAATATGGAACGTCTTCTTTTCAGCAATATGTCACAATAAAGCCTTGAATCCATTCTTCTCTCAATAAATATGCTTCCTCTCACACTAGCCGCATGTATAACACTTCTGCCGCCGTGTTTCACGGTAGGTACGGGTTAGTTACCGTTATTATCTTCACATGGTCATCACCATACTGGGATTTTGTTTAACCAAAGCGTTTAGTATATTATACCGGATAACGGATTTAGGCCTTCATCTTGGTTTATTTTCAAGGCTATCATCATCTAAATGAGAGCTTTGGAATAATTTCTGAACAGTTCTAATGTCCACAAAACCATTACCAAAGACCCGGGTAATCAGGAGAGGCGATCTACGAAGAATGCCTCCTTGAAGAGCACACTGGTTCAAACTTCGGGGAAATCTTGGTTCGGATACAATTTTTCCACTGACAGAAGGCACTTCTCGGGCCAAAGATGAAGCGGTACGACGTCTATCATTTGTCACGTAATTCTGTCAGCCATCATGTTCTTCTGAATTACTTTGGCAACCGTATTTACGCTAATATGTATTGTTTTGCTAACTAAATTTTGTCCTAAACCATTTTTGTTCAAATTAAAACTAATTTTCTGCAAACCCTTAGACAATTATTGTTATATTTAGGAATGGTCATTTTTGCCAGTTTAACCAATAAAAACACACGCACTATATATATTTTGTTATTTTGCTTCAGTGTTATTAATTTTTTACATTAACCTTAATCTTATTTCGGCCAGAGTTATTTCGTCACACTCCTGTGACCGCATCAGTGGTCCTTTGTTTTCTTCTTTCTTCTTTGTGTCTCTATTTACTAACCGTCAGCCAAATATATAAACGTACCTTAGACAATTCTTTTCCTTTTCCAACCATTGTAATGACAATGAGGAATATTTTCAAAAGTGTACAAAAATTAGAATTCTTAGCGGTGCAACACCAATGACCGGTGAAAACTGCAGGGAGAAATAATTTATTAGAACTGAAATTATCAGCAATATTTCAATTTAGTAAAAAAAGTGAATAAGTTATCGAATATAGCAAATTTTGTTTAGGGTGTGCATATTTTTGTAACGTTTGAAAATCAATTCTTCGTTCAAATCTTTGAAAACATTTATAGTTTTGCGTTCCAATTTTGTATGATATTTGCATGTATAATATATTTTATACAGTATAAATTTCGTTTGATTTCCCTTGATAATATCAGAGTAATAGCAATTTTGCTGAATTTTTTAAGGATTGTTCATACTTCTCTGAGATAATATGCGTGTGTGCATGCATATATATATCTATATATTAATATATATATATATATATATATATGCATGTTTTTATACGCATATATGTATGTATATATGTGTATACATACATATATATATATATATATATATGCAT
>NW_021835723.1:0-25000 GCF_006345805.1 Octopus sinensis
ACTTCACTCAACTGGCAACAATGGGTTGTGTCTGTAATTCAAAGGACGAGCATTGCACATATTCTGTGCGACGCTGAGCCATGCACCTTATTATACAGGTAAATCGTTACCTAATTCAATTTCAACTTACATCATGTATAAATACGTAGATCTATATTTATCGAAACAATTGTAGTGATCAATGAAAGGCTACTTAACCGTAATTACTCTTCCTTTTTACTCTTATACTCCTTATATATATATATAGTGGAGGCGCAATGGCCTAGTGGTTAGGGCAGCGGACTCGCAGTCATAGGATCGCGGCTTCGATTCCCAGACCGGGCGTTGTGAGTGTTTATTGAGCGAAAACACCTAAAAGCTCCACGAGGCTGCGGCAGGAGATGGTGGTGATCCCTGCTGTACTCTTTCACCACAGCTTTCTCTCACTCTTACTTCCTGTTTCTGTTGTACCTGTATTTCAAAGGGCCGGCCTTGTCACTCTTTGTGTCACGCTGAATATCCCCTAGAACTACGTTAAGGGGCACGTGTCTGTGGAGTGCTCAGCCACTTACAACGTTAATTTCACGAGCAGGCTGTTCCGTTGATTCGGATCAACCGGACCCTCGTCGTCGTAACCGACGGAGTGCTTCCCATATATATATATATATATATATATATATATATATATATATATATATTAGATATAATTGATAGATAGATAGATAGATAGATAGATAGATAGATAGATAGATAGATAGATAGATAGATAGAGATACATATATATATATATATATGTATATATATATATTATAATATATATACATATACATATATATATGCAGAGAAGGAGAGAGAGAGAGGGCGAGAGAGAGAGAGAGAGGGGGTGAGAGAGACAGAGAGACTTATACACACGGTGGGCTTCCAATATAATTCCTATCCCTCAAACTCCAGCTCTTAAAGCTTTAGTGAACTCAAGAGCCTATATAAAAAGAGAAAGAGAAATAGAAAAAGAAAGTAGCCGAATTCACAACGGGGCGGGATCGATCTACAGAAGACGGATTTGTGATGCAAATCCTATCATCCAACTTTGAATATCTACTAATGGAACCTGGATATACACTCACTGGGATTGCGCTGAAACAATCGCTAACAATGACTCTAATCCTGGAAAGCCAGCAGGACTCATTCATATTAATGGTGTTATGAATATTAAAGTGACTGTCCTCTCATGCTGATCTTACACAATCGCGTTACGCTTCTCTCCATAAGAGCACCTGCACTCAGTTATGTCAGGGTCTCTCTGAGTACCTGTCTGCCTACTTGCGGCGTGTGTGTATGTGCGTGCGTTGGTACGTCTGCTTGTGTGTTTGTGTGGGAGGCGCAGTGGCCCAGTGGTTAGGGCAGCGGACTCGCGGTCATAGAATCGCGGTTTCGATTCCCAGACCGGGCGTTGTGAGTGTTTATTGAGCGAAAATGCCTAAAGCTCCACGAGGCTCCGGCAGAGGATGGTGGTGATCCCTGCTGTACTCTTTCACAACTTTCTCTCACTCTTACTTCCTGTTTCTGTTGTAACCGTATTTCAAAGGGCCGGCCTTGTCACTCTCTATGTCATGCTGAATATCCCCGAGAACTACGTTAAGGGTACACATGTCTGTGGAGTGCTCAGCCACTTACACGTTAATTTCACGAGCAGGCTGTTCCGTTGATTCGGATCAACCGGAACCCTCGTCGTCGTAACCGACGGAGTGCTTCCATTTGTGTGTTTGTGTTGTGTGTGTGTGGTGTGTGTGTGTGTGTATATTTGTGTATGTTTGTGCGTGTGTGTATGTGTGCGTGTGAGTGTGTATCCTGGGTACGCGTTTAAATTGAATCCAGTAGTAGGTCTCTGGTTAGATATTACAAGTCTTTGAGGAATTTTAGAACCAGCAGTTAACCAATATGTTTCCCATGAAATGCGGCGAGGTGGTAGAATCGTTAGCGTGCCGGGCGAAATGCTTACGTTCTGAGTTCAAATTCCGCCGAGGTCGACTTTGCCTTATATCCTTTCGGAGTCGATTAAATAAGTACCAGTTGCGCACTGGGGTCGATGTAATCGACTTGATTCGTTTGTTTGTCCTTGTTTGTCCTCTCTGTGTTTAGCCCCTTGTTGGTAGTAAAGAAAGAGGTATTTCGTCCCTCTGCTACGTTCTGAGTTCAAATTCCGCTGAGGTCAACTTTACATGTCATCCTTTCGGGTCTATAAATTAAGTATCAGTCGCGTACTGGGGCCGTCTAATCGACTGGCCCCCTCCCACAAAATTTCAGGCCTTGTGCCTAGAGTGGAAAAGCTTCGATTCCGCAACAACAGCTATGAGCCGCGTGTGACGCATCAGCACCTAAACTTAAGGCTGTAAGTCGAAGCAGATAGGGACATATCAAATAAATGTGATCGTGTCATAGTTGAGCTTACTTTAACATTGCATTGCAACACTCAGGACCGAAATATAACAATATTTTGCATTGTCGAGAAATTAAGTAGCAGTTACGGGGTCGACAAACTAAGTACCAATTACACACTAGGGTCGATGTAATTGACTTAATCCCTTTGTCTTTCCTTGATTGTCCCCTCTACGTTTCGCCCCTTGTGGGCGATAAAGAAATAAGAAACCAGCCTTGTCACTCTCTGTGTCTCGGTAAATCTACTGGAGGACTACGTTAAGTGTAGACGTGTCTGTGGAGTGCTCAGCAACTTGCACGGGCAGGCTGTACCGTTGGTCGGATCAATGGAACCCTCGTCGTCGTAACTGACGGACCGCCAGTAGTTATATATATATATATATATATATATATATATATATATTGTATATATATTGATGTATATGTGTGTGCGTATGTTTCTGTGTGTGCGTGGGCGTGTGTCTGGTCACATAGGAATTTGGCTGCTGTGTCTAGCAGGTGTTATATCATCGTAGATGCTCCGCTGTTAACGCGAAAGCCACCTTGTTTATTAGCATTAATACTAATAGCTCTCAGGATTATGTGTAAACAGTTAAATATAATCATATATAATATTTTTTTTCCACTGGATTCTTCTTAATGTATGTCCATTTAGCAGCTGCGCTTACCGATTTCAAATCACTAATGGAACAAGACAAAGAGACATTTGAAAAACAACTTAAATTCAATATATACAACCATATATTACCGCATACACACATGATACAGGCATACATATATATTATATATATATATATATATATATATATATATATATATATAATATATATATATATGTACAAACAAATATATATATATATATATATATATATATGTACAAACATTCATACATATATCATTTATGTTATACAGGTCACGTGGCTAGAAAGAAAATATAAAAGTCGTAAAAAGGTATTTTTTGAAAAACGAAAGAGCTTAATAGAAAATTGTAAAATGGCGTATCACATTGTTCGCCATATTACAGTGTAAAAACGCAGGCGTTTCTGTGTATCGTTTTATGATATGTGAGCATTGCAAAGAGTTATTGATTTGCTTTTTGTATTAAAATTTATATATAAAAAATATAATATATTTCTATAATAATTTTAAACGTGATTTCATATTTTATAGTATTTTTTTTTATTTGTTTTTGCTCAGTTTTTGAGTACATTACATATTTTATATTTATTTATATGTATTTGTTTGTTTTGCCGTTGTTGCTGTTGCTGCTGCTGTTGCTGATGCTGCTGCAGTTATTTTCTTCATTCGGATATGTTTTTGTGTTTTTATCTAATTTCATATTTTCGTTTTCTTTCATTTCTTTTTTTTCTTCTTCTTCTCCTTATGAAATAGGTTACTTTCTTCTCGAGAGAAACCATTAACGCGCGATATGAAATTGTTTGAAAATAATACTGCGAAGATTTCGTGAAAAAATGGAAGTTCTTAGACAATAACAAATACAGCTACATACTGCTGCTTGTGTTCTTGCTTATAATGATGGTGGCTGTGGTAGGCGTGGTGGTGATGCTGGTGATGGTTATGATGATGGTGATGATGATGATGAGGATGAGGAAGTTTCACCTTCGGCAGATGTTATGGCGGTTAATGGTGTTAAGGATGGTGTCGTTATTGACATTAACGTCTCTACAAAAACACCATCACCACAGCAATCTTCAGCGCCACCACAAAAGCCACCATCACCAACAGCACAGAACCACTACAACCACCAATATCAACACCATCACCACCACCAGCAAAAGCACCGCTACCATCACCACCGCTGCCACCGTCAGCGCTGTTGCTACTACTACTACTACTACTACTACTACTACTACTACTACTACTACTACTACTGCTACTACTACTACTACTATTACTATTACTACAACAACAGTCCTAGAAAGGTATATTGTGACAGTTACAAAACATAGAAAGTAATGTAACAACAAGGACTGTATAATCTCAGTTACACCATCATAAATGGAATTACTATTTAAACGTAAAATACAACGTGCATATATATATATATATATATTATATATATATATATATATATATATATATATATATATATATATATATAATATATATATATATATATATACTTACAGTACGGGGTCAGTGATCAGGTCGCAATCTCGAAGCGACGAAAATATTTTTGGGCAAATTCAATTTAAATCTTGAAGTGAATCTAACGTTTTTTTTATTTTTTTAAATGGCTTATAAACACCTTCCATGCTGCAATTGTCTTCGTTCCACACACACGATCTCCGATCAGGTCACTTGCTATGCAAATACTTCTCCGTAATATATATATGTATACATATATATATATATATATATATATATATATATATATATATATATATATATATATATATATATATATATATATATATATGTATATATATATAATATATATATATATATATGTATATACTTATATGTATATATATATATGCATATATATATGTATATACATATATAATATATCTCTATATATATACATACATATATATATACATAATATACATATATATATATATATACATTCATAAATACATGTATATTACATATATGTATATACACACACTATACATATATGTATATGTATATATATATATATATATATATATATATATATATATACATACATATATATATATATATGCACGAGTGTAAAAGTACAAGGAACACGCTGCCATAATTGCAGAAACATGATCCCACACAACGAAACGAACATCAAGACTGCAGGCATTTCACCCCAAATATACGTGAAGCTAGAAATGAAGAGATATTTAGATAAGAAACTTTTCGATTTGTTCATGCAAAAAATAAAAACACGCAGTAATGAAACACCAACGCATAACTTATGATTACAGAGAAAACATTATTAACGTTGTGTAAAATTCATACATATATACATCTATACACACACATACACGCACACACATATATAGATATGTATATGCACACATTCATATACAGATAGACATGCACAGACACACACAGTGTTGTGTGTAGGACTCTCTCTCTCTCTCTCTTTGACACCTATACATGGAAAACAACAATAATGGCGCATTTTACGATGAAAACTTCAAAAGTGTACATATATATATATGTATTTGAATATATATGTATATATAAATATACATACATTCATATATATATATATATATATATATATATATAGGCGCGGGAGTGGCTGTGTCGTAAGTAGCTTGCTAACCAGCCACATGGTTCCGGGTTCAGTCCCACTGCGTGGCACCTTGGGCAAGTGTCTTCTGCTATAGCCCCGGGCCGACCAAAGCCTCGTGAGTGGATTTGGTAGACGGAAACTGAGAGAAGCCTGTCGTATATATGTATATATATATATATGTATGTGTGTGTGTTTGTGTGTCTGTGTTTGTCCCCATAGCATTGCTTGACAACTGATGCTGGTGTGTTTAAGTCCCCGTTACTTAGCGGTTCGGCAAAAGAGACCGATAGAATAAGTACTGGGATTACAAAAGAATAAGTCCCGGGGTTGAGTTGCTCGATTAAAGGCGGTGCTCCAGCATGGCCGCAGTCATATGACTGAAACAAGTAAAAGAGTAAAAGAGGAAAGAGTATATATATGTGTGTGTGTGTGTGTATATATATATATATACATATACATACATACATATATACATACATATATATACATACATAGATACATGCATGCATATATATATACATGCATAAATTTATGTATTTGCTTTTGAAGATTCTAGATGTGAAATCGTGTACAGATATAGATATTTTAATATTTCTCCATGGTCCTTTTTTTTTGTTTACTCAAGACCCAAATGCACTCCATGTTCTTTCTTCAGGTCTCATCTTATTCTCTTTAGACGATTCTGGCTTAAGTGAGCACTAAAATAGTAAAAATAATAAATGCGCTCTTTTAAAGCCTAGCCTGGCTCACGGGCCCGGTTTCCCGGTTTCTGTGGCGTATGTGTTCCCCAGCTGGACGGGACGCCAGTACATCTCACCGTTACACAGTTTTGCCAGTTGAATGGACTGGAGCAACGTGAAATGAAGTGCTTTGCTCAAGAACACAACGCGTCGCCCGGTCCAGGAATCGAAACCATAGTCTTACGATCATGATGCTGACACCCTAACCACTAAGCCACGCGACTCCACTAAGTGAGAACTAAACAGAACACTAAACAGTCACGCTGGATGGAGAGTTGTTGAAATGGTCCTAGGATGTGCTTGACGAAAGATTTCAAAACAAGAGCTAAAAACACATTATAATAATAGTTTCAAATTTTGCCACAAGGGCAGCAGATTTGAGGATGGGGATGAGTCAATTACATCTATCCCAGTATACAACTGGTACTTATTTTATCGACCCCTAAAAGGATGAAAGATAAACTCGACCTCGGCGGAATTTGATCTCAGAACACAGCGATTGTCGAAAGAAATCCGAAGTGAAGAACGAATATATAGTGAGCATATTTATTTAGCAAAAGCAACCGCCTGAAATCTAAACAACAAAAACCCTGACATACACAAAATGTTTCAACACGCGATTGCACATAAGGAATGTTACGCAGGCATATACCTAAACGTATATTTAAATTCACTTACCTACATTTCTGTATATTTTATAGCTAATATTTTCATTGAGAACCTACAAGATTCACAGACATGCTGTAGACTTGAGTTGACATTTATGTTCAGCAAAACGAAGCAGATGTTTTGATAGTGAAGTGTGACAAACAGTCACAGCCCTCAGCTTAGCCTCCGTACAAGCACGTTCAAGCAACACCTCATCATTTTCCTACAAGATTCGATGATATGTTTTCAAGAAACACTTATCCAACAATTTAGTATTCGCCAGGTTTGCTGTAAGAAATCTCACTTGTATGACATCTTACCTGTTTAAAATTTTACCTCAGTGGCTGTGTGGTAAGTAGCTTGCTTACCAACCACATGGTTCCGGGTTCAGTCCCACTGCGTGGCACCTTGGGCAAGTGTCTTCTACTATAGCCTCGGGCTGACCAAAGCCTTGTGAGTTGATTTGGTAGACGGAAACTGTAAAAAGCCTGTCGTATATATGTATATATATATGTGTGTATGTGTGTGTGCATATGTTTGTGTGTCTGTGTTTGTCCCCCACAACATCGCTTGATAACCGATGCTGGTGTGATTACATCCCCGTAACTTAACGGTTCGGCAAAAGAGACCGATAGAATAAGTACTTGGCTTACAAAGAATAAGTTCTGGGGTCGATGTGCTCGACTAAAGGCGGTGCTCCAGCATGGCCGCAGTCAAATGAGTGAAACAAGTAAAAGATTAAAAGAATATATATTTATATATATATATAGAATACACATGTGTGTGTGTTTGCGTTGTCATATGTATATATGTGTATATGATCTATATATGTATGTGTGTGTGTGTGCATGTATGTTTATTATTAGTGTGTATAGGAAAGACTTGTGTAATTATTGCTGTGTTTTTCCTCCATCGATGCTAGATCGTGTAACATATGAGATTTCGTACATCTGTCGCCAATATTCCCAACAAACCTCCCGTTAGGCTATTTTCACTATCAATTCATTTCCTGCAATCAATATACATATTGGTATGTATTGAATATACTTGACGCTGGTACATACGCCAGCACATCCCAACACATATGTGCACGTACACACATACGCATACACACAGGCACTCACACACACACACACACACACACATATATATATATATGTATATATATATTTATACACATATATATGTATGTATATATATATGTTTATATATACACATGCATATATATGCACAAATATGTTTAAATATGCAATATGACTACGTACCATTCTACACACACATATAAACGCTTACATATATTTCTATAGATATACATATGTATACATATGCATATTTATCCACCTATATTCACATATTTATATAGAAATAATAAATACACATCCATATATATATATATATATATTATATATATATATATATTTAGAAATATATATATATTTATATATATATTATACACATGTAGTATACATATTATATATATATATATATATATATATATATATATATATATTATATATATATATATGTGTGTGTGAGTGTTGTGTGCTTGTGTGCGTGTGTGTGTGTGTGTCACTACTTTGCTGTTGACAGATAATGGTATTTGACAATACCTTGGGTTGCTTCAATTATTTTCACCAAAAAGATGTTCTGATATTCTTTTCGTATTAACTCAGTCACTTCCTTCCCAACACCTTCCTCCCTCAATGATAATATTACTTTAAAAAAATCCAGCTACTGTTTTTTTTTTTTTTGCCATAATGTGAAACACACATACATACGCATACTCACACGTACACACACACACGTGTAACTAAATGGTAAAGTGTTAAAATATATAACGTTCGACCACATTATTAACGGCAGCAATACGCGGATTCCTCGTCTCCTGGTGTAGTTACTGACTGTGGAGGTGCAATGGGCCAGTGGTTAGGGCAGCAGATTCGCGGTTTCGATTCCCAGACCGGGCATTGTGAGTGTTTATTGAGCGAAAACACCTAAAAGCTCCACGATGCTCCGGCAGGGGGTGGTGGTGAACCCTGCTGTACTCTTTCACCACAACTTTCTCTCGCTCTTTCTTCCTGTTTCTCGTGTACCTGTATTTCAAAGGGCCAGCCTTGTCACACTCTGTGTCACGCTGAATCTCCTCGAGAACTACGTTAAGGGTACACGTATCTGTGGAGTGCTCAGCCACTTGCACATTAATATCACGAGCAAGCTGTTCCGTTGATCGTATCAGCTGGGACCCTCATCGTCGCAACCGACGGATTGCTCCTATAGTTACTGACTGGTTTTGTAGAATCGTTGAGTTTGATTTGCTCTTGAAATAAATGCACCCTTTCCTGCGTTCTGAGTTCAAATTCCGCCGAGGTCGATTTTGTCTTTCATCCTTTCGGGGTTGATAAATTAAGTACCAGTTACGGACTGGGGTCGATGTAATCGACTTAATCCGTTTGTCTATCCTTGTTTGTCCCCTCTCTGTTTAGCCCCTTGTGGGTAGTTAAGAAATAAGTAGGACCACATTTAAATTTGACCTCTAATCTACTCCCGTTTCCTTCTCAGACGAAGACGCGTGGCTAAATGAACTGGAAATTAGGCTGACATTTCAATACCTGGTGGCACGTTGTGTCCTTGGGCAAGACACTCTTCCACGATGTTCCTGCATATTGAACTAGTAAAAATGAGTAGTACTTGTCTTTCAGGCTGCCAGACTTTTCACTTTCTGTGTCATGCTGAAGCTCCCCGAAGGGTACTCATATCTGTGAAGTGCTCGGCCACTTGCACGTTAATCTTATGAGTACGCTATTCCGTTGATTGGATCACCTGGAACCATTGTCGTCGCAACCGACGGAGTGCCACTTTTTTTTGCTTTCGATTCCTTCTCAAAAACTTTCTGCGTTCCCGAAGATTTCTTTTCGATTTCTTCCACCTACTTCTGAACATATTATTTATGGTTTTGGAGGTGTAAATTCTAGGCACGTGATTTAATCCGAGAACCTGTGTTGAAACTAAATCGATGACGCATAGGACTTTCAAATGTTGACACAAAGTTAGCAAATTCGATGAAGAGGATAAGAAAATCGACTCCAGTACTCAACTGGTATTTATTTTATCGAACCCCAATTTACGAGAAGCAAAGTCGTTCCTCGGCGGAATTTGAACTCAGACCGTAAAGACGGATGAAATGTCGGTTAGCATTTCGTTAACTATGCTAACGGTTCTGCCAGCTTACAGACTCTCTCTTCTTTAATATTGTTTCCAAATTTTGGCAAAATGCTAGGAAGTTCAGGAAAGGAGTTAAGTCGATTAGATTTGACCCCAGTGCTAAATGGTACTTATTTTATCGACCCCCAAAAGGGTAAATGGTCAAATCGAACCCGGCGGAATTTGAACTCAAAGCTTAAATAGGAATGAAATACCTACTAAACATTTCGCCATCTCACCGTCTGTAAAAGACACCTTTAAGCCATTCAAATCCACACAAAAACTGTTAATTTCACGTTGATATTTAACCATCACCCGCCTCACCAATAATCATAGAACGGGCTTCTGATAGTTTCCGTCTCTCGTTTGCACTAACACGTAAATACGCCTCCATCAAAGAAAAACTTGGTAACGTCCGGCACCAGGTAGTCCAGTGGGAAGACCACCGTGCATGGATGGCTCGACAGGCCTGTTTCGACTTCAAAATATTTTGGCTTGTTCTGTGTAAGAGAGCGACGTCAAACAAAGAATTTTGCTCATGACATTGCACGGATCAGGAATCGAAACCACAGTTTCACGAAGTATAACACCCCTAACCACAAAGCTACACGCCTAAAATGATCTTCTTTCTAAATTTTACTTGTTTCACTCGTTAGATTGCGGTCATGTTGGAGCATCTCTTGAAGGATTTTTAATAGACTGATTCGGCGCCAATTCTTTTCTTAAAGTCTGTTACATATTGTGTTGGTCTTTTGCCGAAACCCATGGTTACAGTTAATAAATACATCAACCCCGTTTGTCAAGCGGCGGTAGGCGACAAACATATAAACACACACAGATGCAGATACACAACGTACACACATACAGACAACGCAGATACATACACACAAACAAACACACACACACAGACACGCACACCCAAATGCAGACACATACAGATACAACACGCACTCAGAGACACACACTCACTCACAACACAGATTACACACACACGGACACACACACACAACTCACATATACACGCACAGACACACAGACACACACAACACAGACATAAACAGACACACACACACACGCACGCACACACTCAAGAATACCAGACTTTGGTTGGCCTGAGGCTTTAGCAGAAGACACTTCCTTAATATACACGCCACATGATTGAACCCAGAACCATACTTCTGGGAAGGGATGTTCATACTACACAGCCACGCCTACACCAATAGAAAAAGAATTCAACAATGCTTACTGCTATTTCTAGCAAATTAAATAACCACATAGATGGCCTACTCATTGATTCAATGTACATTTATATTTAGCATAACACTGTAGCATATGCCCTAAATTTGCAGTCGTAATAGCTGCCCATATATCACGGAATTTATGCAGTTTATATGGATGTGACCAACCTGATGCATAATTGAGGTCCTGAATCAATGCTAATAATGTGGAAACGCCGTATTTAGGTATTCTGCGGAGAACGTTCCATTATGTCTCTGAATTTATTGACATGGAAAATTGTTCATTCGATTTGTAGATTCATTGTCCTAACACACAAAGAGAGACATTGCCTTCTTCTTTTCTCCTATTCTCCACACTCACAAATTCTGCTAATATGCATGTAACAATACTCGATATTCATTATGTGTATATATATATATATATATATATATATATATATATATATATATATATATATATATATATATATATATATATATATTTATATATGTATATATATATATGTATGTATGTATATATATATGTATGTATGTATGTATATTTATGTATACGTGTAAGAATTCATATTGATATATATATATATATATAGATATATCAATATTATATGCTTATGTATACAAGCATTAAGGATATGCATGTATATAGATATATACATATATATTTCTATATGCATGTGTATATATCTCTCCACTTCTCTCTCTCTCTCTCTCTCTCTATATATATATATATATATATATATAGAGAGAGAGAGAGAGAGAGAGATAAATTCGTATTTAGATCCGTATATTTACATAATTATACGTGTACACACACATTCATGCTAACATATAAATATATATGCAGGTGTATATGTATACACATATGTGTATAGGCACATATATACAGTTATGAATATACATATATAGGCATATTACATCGTACGTACGTAATATGCATGATTATAATGGTGCATGTATATATATATATATATATATATATATATATATATATATATATATATATATATATTATATATAATATATATATATATATATATATATATATATATATATATATATATATATATATATACATATATATATATATAATGAGGGAAAGTGATAGATAGATAGATAGAGAGAAGGAGGGAGAAAGTCATTGAAATGAATTGAGAAAGAGAGAATGGAAGAAAGAACGAAGTGTTTCAACTTAGTATATTTCGCTGTTATTATGCAAGTATCGCAATTGGTGGCTGGTTGAGTGGCAACGAGATAAATTCTTTCTAATAACTGCTGTGTCACACGAAAGATTCGAATAAATATGAAGCATTCATCTACCATGGTAAATCTATCTGACTAGAATCACAATCAAAAGTACGCGTCACGCATGACTAAAAGATGCCTTCGATAAATTACGACTACGTTACCATTACAATGAAAGTCAATAGACTTCCAGAAATTCCATAGCGAGAATACCAAATTATTCTGGATTATCTCAGGTTCAAAGGTGAATTTCTATCGATATGGCTCTCAGTTAATGCTGGCAATGCGTTAAAGGTTATTATGTGATCGGTTACAGAATGTTACAAATTTGAATGTTGTATCCTCGTGATATACGTTCAATCCCAGTCAGAAAATATTCGTTTTAAGGCATCACTCACATTTTTGAAATTTTCTTTCGCTTTCTAGCATCAGGTCATCCCTGACTGAGCAATCATCTTAGTCTTATCTCCTCCCGTGTGAAAGCGCGTGGCTGAGAGGTTAGTGTATTCAGCTCACGGTTTTAGGGCTGTGAGATCGAATACCGGCGGTACATTAAATCCTTGAGCAAGACACTCTTTCTCCCGTTGTTGCATACTACTCTGCAGACAAAAAGGAGTAGCGTCACGCTAGATACTGCGGAATGTTTCTGTGCCACACTGATTATTTCGGAGAACCCTGTTAAGGGTGCACATACCTGAGAGGAGCTCAGCCACTTACAAGTTCATCAGGCTGTTCCGCTGTTGTTCCGGATCAGGTTGAGCCCTCGTCGACGTAACCGACGGAGAGATGGTTCTACCAGTCCAGTTGGCCGATACATCTGGCAGCAAGACGTCTCCAGTCATCCCAGTTTTCTGCAGTGTCACCGGCATCTTCACAGACGATGCTTTAATTGCTTCAGGTCTTCTTTGAAAATGACACTCCATGTTCTCTTCTTCGCCTTTCTGGTGCTACCTATTTTATAGCTGTATGAAGTATTGACTTCAACTTTCGGCACAAATGAAGTAATCAGTGGGGTAGGTGGTAAGTCGATTATATCGATCCTAGTGATCAACTGGTACTTATTTTATCGACCACAAAAGAATGATAGCAAATTCGACCTCAGTGAAATCTGTACTGGGAAAGACCGACAAAATGCTGCTAAGCATATTTTCCGGCGCGGTAACGACTCTGCCAGCACGCCGTGTTACATATAATGAAATTTTAGATTCCTAAAAAAGCTGTTTTCTATTCCGAATTGCTTCCTTTTATCTTAATATTTTTCTTCTATTCAGTCCACTACTTTACTCCTACTCTAAAATATGAGACCAATTAACTGATTTTAATTAATTGATCTTTGACACAATCTGCAATATATTTGGCAACGGCTTGGTTTTTTTTTTATTTAGAAAACAAAATCCTTTTCGTTATCGTTTGTGGAATTCATTGCTGTCAAGGCAACTTGCTTTAATTTTGTAATCCATTTAGCCAATCATCTGCTACGCCCATTATTCCTCGGAAGCTTGTGATGTTCGAATCTTAAGGCCCCTCCTTCAGAGGATCCTATCAGAAGCAGCCGTTATTAGAGTTGGCAGCTGGATTCAAAAGCGTGGCCAACTGAGGCTGTGGATATTATCCAACCATCCCATTCTTTGCCTACTGCATAAGTCTCCTACAAATTGGCTTAGCGTGAAGCATCTGTCTGCGATTCTATCCTACGATATTCTGATCATGGCGGCGAGCTGGTAGAATCGTTAGCACGCCGGGCGAAATGCGTAGTCGTATTTCATCTGCCGTTACGTTCTGAGTTCAAATTCCGCCGAGGTTGACTTTGCCTTTCATCCTTTCGGGATCGATTAAATAAGTACCAGTTACGCACTGGGGTCGATATAATCGACTTAATCCGTGTGTTTGTTCTTGTTCGTCCCCTCTGTGTTTAGCCCCTTGTGGGTGGTAAAGAAATAGATATTCTGATCACATGTTTATTGTACCGGAGCTGTGACCTCAACGCGCAGAGTAGTAGCAGTTTGACCCCAAGAAGACCTTGATTTCCACGGTACACAAATTGTTGAATAACGTTACTCTAGAAATCCTTAGGGGCATTTTTGTAACTGTTCTTTTAAATTTAGAGAAAAGGCTTTTGTTTCCTTCAAAAATAAACTTTCTTGCTTGCTACCATGACTTTTATTATCCGACGCCTGATACATTATACTAATTTTCAATGTATAACCAACCGGCACCTCTCGGTGACTTATGCTATAGTCCAGAGTAAGCTATAAGTTTTGTTTGGTTAGTATTTTACTCTTTACTTTGTAACAGATGTTGCTGTTTCAACTCATATATATATATACAATTCTATTTTCGATTGTAAGCGGGGAATATCTTGTATGGTAATTCGAGATCAGAAGACAGAAAACTCCGGAGCTAAAATCCACTTCACCATTCCTTCTCATAAGTAGATATCATTAAGCTTCTGTTGCTACTGCTTCTCTTATTGCTGTTTATCTCGAGATGAGACCTGATCGACTAGACGTGTGATCAAAAGATTTTAGCTGTCAGCTTCTCCTCGTTGTTGAAGAGATGCTGAAGTCTATATTATCTAACTTATTTAAGAAGGTACGATAAGAATTCAATTAGTTCTGTCGGTTATTTTTGACTGTCGAAGTAATACCGCCAGAATTCCTTTGTTGTCTCTGATATTATTATGTAAAGGACAGAAGAGAAGAGTCGGTGGATTGCGTAGTCCTTGGGGGGAAGTAATGCACAGTTAAATATGTACAGAGCCGTAAACTATGTGGTATTAGTATCAAAGTTTGCTTGTATATATCAGGAAGTGAGAGTGTGTGAATCGATCGAGTAAGTCTTTCGGATACAATGCAGTGATCTATATATATGAATGTGTAACTGTATCGTAGTAATAAATACAGGAGCAATTCTCCATTACGTGAAGTAGAGATTGTGAGCGTAGATCCAATGAAGTTGATCGTAATACACGATTGATAACATATTTAATGTATAAAGGTAGCGATTTGGAAAGATCGCTGGAACGCTCGGCAAAATGCTTAGCTCTGTCTTTGCACGTCTTTAAGTGCAAAAGTTCAAATTCCGCCGAGGCTAACTACGTGTTTCATCGTTTCTGGATCGATAAAATAATTACCAGTTGAGCACTGGGGTCAATGTAGTCAGCTTAACCCTCCCCGAAATTGCTGGCCGTGTGTCACAATCATCATCATCATCATCATCATCATCATCATCAGTGGATTTGGTAGACGGAAACTGAAAGAAGTCCGTTTTCCATATAAACGAGTGTGTCTTTGTGTTTGTCCCTACATTACCGTTTAACAACCAGCGTTGTTGCACTTATGACCCCATAACTTAATGGCTCGGTAAAAGAGTCTGATAGAATAGATACTAGGTTTAAAAGACTTGCTGGGGACGATTTGTTTGATTGAAACTCTTCCAGTATGGCCACACTGAAATGAGTGAGTCAAGTGAAAGAATGAAATGTGTGCGCGTGTGTGTGTGTGCGTGTGGATGTATGTATATATATGTATGTATATATGATGGCCGTCTTTCAGTTTCCGTCTACAAAATCCACTAACACAGCTTTGTTTGGCCCGAGGCAACAGTAGAAGCGACACGTTCGTGGTCATGGTTACCCACAATACAGGGACCGAACCCGAAAACCTGCTGGTTGGGTAGCAAAGTACTTAACCACAAAGCCATGACAGTAATTTTATTACACAGTGAAACACTGAACACATTGAAAAGGTGCCACCCGCCCTTCCCAAGATATTCAGATTTGTAAATAATAAATCAAAGAGAACGGAAAATACGACATAGTGGCCATCATGGCATTCTCTAAGAATTACTAGATAAAGGGAAATGACTTTCTTCACAATGGAATAGTTTTAATATGGGTAACAACAATGTCTAGTGGCCGAATCAATAGCGTGTGCATAGAGAGAACGGTCCGGTTCGATGATTTATATCTAATATAATAAACCGAATATCGGAATATTAGTTGATTCCAACTAAGTAGAATAATTTTGCAGTTTATTCAAATTGAGAGTACAAATTCACACTAAATGGGAAGCAACTTGAATGTAAGTGCTTGTCTATCTATCTATCTATCTATCTATCTATCTATCTATCTATCTATCTATCTATCTATCTATCTATCTATCTATCTATCTATCTATCTATCTATCCATCATCATCTATCTATCTATCATCTATCTATCTATCTATCTATCTATCTATCATTCTATCTATCCATCCATCTATCTATCTATCTATCTATATATCTATCTATCTATCTATCTATCTATCTATCTATTTATCATTCTATCTATCTATCTATCTATCTATCTATCTATCTATCTATCTATATATATATATATATATATATATCTTTCTTTCTTTCTTTCTTCCTGTCTGTCTGTCTATCAATCTATCTGTCTACCTACCTATCTATCTGACAATCTATCCATCTATCTATCTGTCTGTGTGTCTGTCTATCTTATCTACCTAGTTACCCACATATCTATCTGGCTATCAATCTATCCATTGATGTATGAATGTATGTATATATGCATCTATTATGTATCTATCTATCTAACTGTCTATTTCTTTCTCTATCTCTATCTCTCTCCAAACAAACACACACACACACACACCTATGTACATCTACAGGTATAAAGCAAGAAGAATAAGCTTTCTCCTTGTATTACATCAATTTACAATTGTTTCACCTAAATTCGATCTCATATTATTCCATAATACAGCATGATTAATGAGATCGGTAGTAAATGATTCCATAATTGCTGCATATAACAGTAACAGGCTAAGGATAGTCGTTCAATCTATACTCTCTTCCCTTGATCCATTACTTTAGAAACTGGAAGCTTTGAGGGGCATCCAGCGTAATCTACTGTGTAGAAGGACAGTAATGGCGTATATGGACGATATCTGCACCTTGTAGGTGATGCCATTAGGGAATACGAAGAGGTATCAGGGGCAAAAATTTACTGTGAGGAGTCGGTCGATCTGCAGTCAGCACCTGGAGAGGCAGGTCGATGCCATCCAACAACGTCGCAGGGAATTCGACAGATGGCCCAGTGAAATTGCTCGGAATCTGGTTCGGTTCTGACCTCCAGATAGAGGGAAAATGGGGTGAGGTTTCGAGCAGAGTGGTCAATCTCACCCAAAAATGGGCCGAGAGGAAGCTGTCTCTGAAAGGGAGGGTGGAGGTAGAGAACGTGTTTATCACATCCGTCATCTCCTACAACCTCACAGTCTTGACTTGTCCAGTTTCGTGTCTGGTCAAGCTGGAGCGCCTACTTTTCCCATTTTTGTAGTTACACAGAGGTCCACCGGTCAGTCACCCTATTTGCTGTGAACTATCGCTAAATGAAGGGCTGGGTATGTCTTAGCTGAAAATGCGCAGACATGCACTAAGGCCGAGGCGTCGCCAGCTCTACCTTGACGGTGAACAGGTATGGTCACCCTTGGTGAAACTAATCTTTCTATGGATCAAGAGTTGACCTAGGTTGGGTGCTTAGCAAGCAGAGTGTCGTCAGGCCCTCTTGCTTCTCTGCCTGACGGTCAATACAAGCAGCGGGGATTTCACCTCGTATTTGTATAGATGGTAGTGGCCAGGAAGTGTGATGAAGCTCTGGGAAAACCCTGGGGGAAAATCAGGGCCACGATGACGGTCAACTCACCAGTCTGTTCCGGAGGACGTTCGGGCAGGGGCCCATCGATAACTACCAGAAATCCCTGGCCTGGCAGTGCTGCCGAAGAGCTCTGCCTGTTCGCGATAGACTCCTCAGACACAGATGAGCTGATACACGGTCAGGTCCGAGATACGAACAGAGCAACGGATCCGTTCTGCACGCTACCGTACAGCGTCCGTTCATTTCAGATCTATGGCTTTAGGTAGAAAACCTGATGTCGCTTCTGGGAGGAGTACAGCTGTCAGCTGAGTCTTTCATTGAAATTGTCCCACCTCCTTCCGTTTGCTCAAGAACACAACGCAACGCCCGGTCTGGGAATCGAACGCACGATCTCGCAGTCGTGAGTGCAACACTCGAACCACTAATTCATGCGCATTCACTATATATATATAATAAGTATATGTATATCAATCAATCTATCTATCTATTACTCTCTCTCTCCCTATGAATCTCTCTCTCTCTCTCTCTCTATCTATCTATCTATCTATCTTATATATATATATATATATATATATCTTTTGTGATACAACTGGAATGACAGAGTGAGGGTGTTAAATGCAAATCTACTCTATTGCATAATAAACAGCGCTACTGCCAGTGCTGTTACTACTACTACTACTACTACTACTACTACTACTACTACTACTACTACTACTACTACTACTACTGTTGCTGCTGCTGTTGCTGCTACTACTACTACTACTACTACTAACTACTACCACTACTACTATCTTCCATTTATCCATCGTAGAGTTTACCACTTCATGTCTCACTCGCTATGATATAAATAAATTCTAGCAAACTGCTCTTGGCGAAACATTGAAACAGCTGTCACATGAGAATTCATTTGTATACACCGGTACCACCTATCCCACCCCCACACAAGCACATATACAATTTTATATATATATATATATCTGTGTTTGTGTGTGTGTCTGTAAGAATATGTGTGTGGATGTATAATATGCATAATTGGTTACACACACACAAACATCATATATATATATATTTACATACCCATCTGTATATATATATATATATATAATATATATATATATATATATATATATATATATTATCATATATACATGTATATATATATAATATATATACATTTATATATATACTATATATAATATATATATATATAATATACATGTATATATATATGCATATATATACATGTATGTATACATATATATATGTATTATATATATGCATATATACCAATATTGTTTATCTATTTATGTATATGTATTTATATATATATTATGTTGTATATATGCATATATATATGAAAATGTATATATAGGTAGGTATGTATATATATATGTAATATATATATTATATGTCCACATACATGATTGTGCATCTATTTATAGTTGCATATACATACATATTCATGTATATATAGGCATACACATATGCATATGTATGTATGTATAATATATATATATATAATATATATATAATTATATATATATATATATATATATATATATATATATATATACTATACATATACATTTACATGCACACACTCAGACACAGACAAAGACAAACACACACACAGATATATACAGTTAATGTATTTCTGCTGGAATCATTGACATTTAATAGTATGTAGAGACACAAAAATCTGTCTGCGCCGTCACATTTCTGATGGTGGCAAAATAGTCACTTATTTTAATATCACAATCATTCTTCAGAAGACACAGTTAACATATCACATAGTTATTCCAGTGTAACTGTGGCGATGGTGCAATGCGAAATCGAAGGAAATTCGCACAATACATTCACCATAACAAAAACGAAAAATCTGCTGCAAAAATGTTAAGAAATAGAATTGCAAGAGAATTTTCATTAACTTCGTTAACAGGAATTATGAAATTAAATGTAATTGCTGTTTTGTTTCCTAAGACGAAGATAAGATATGCATGCTTAACTTGCACTTAATTTCTATAGAATCAAACATGTCCTGTTAGCAAATCACAGTAATAATAGACGCTCGTTGGAATACGGTTTTGAGGTATTATGAAATTGGGAGAACGTGAAATAATTGTTCTATTGGAATTGAATCTCGAAGCAAATAAATGTATTTAAATATTGGGTTTAAATGGCCCTTTTTGGAACACAAGAATCATTGAGATTTATATGCTCCGAGATCCAATTGACAACCGATGTCTGTGTCTTTACATCTCCGTAAATTAGCGGTTCGGTAAAAGGCACCGTTAGAAGAAGTACTAGACTTACAAAGAATAAGCCCTGGGTCGATTTGTTAGATTAAGGGCGGTGCTCCAGCATAGCTGCAGCAGACAAGATGACTGAAACAAGTAAAACAATAACAATAAAAGAATAATATATATATATATATATATATATATATATTATATATATATATATATATACACATAATACTTACATACATAAATACATACTATATATATTATATATATATAATATATATGCATACATACATACATACAAAATATATATATATATATATATATATATATATATATATTATATATATATATATATGCATACATACATATATATATATAATGGAAATAATTCATTTTTGAAATTGGATCTCGAAGTACATAAACGTTATAAACAACAGCACCGAAATATTGAATCAAAAAACGTACCCGGATCTACGAGTGTGTGCGTGCGCGCGGGCGTGGTGTATTGAGAAATAGATTGCCAGTTAGATCGATATAGAGATTCCTAGAGAGGTTCTCTATCGTCTGCTAATTTTCTCGCGGTTTATCTTCTCTGGATGTCTTGCTGACTTCTTTTGTTCACCACCTGTAATAAATCCTCATAATCTAGCCGTTTTACGAGAAGGCAGGTAATCTCTACGTTTCTTTCAGCTGACTTCTCTTTTCTCTCCTGCGCTATTTTATTATAACTTATCTCTCTCATCTCCGCCATTTTCTTGCTCTTACTTATTCCATTTTCCCTTATTTTCACCATGTTTTCCATTTCTTTGTTACGCTATTTCTCCTGATTTTATTTTAACTCCTACCTGGTTTTCTATTCCCAGACTTCGCGTTATTTTGTAATTCTTTATCACTATTCTTTCTTTCCTTCTGATTTCTGTATTTTTTTTCAAATCCTTTTTTATATATTTCTTTTGTGTAAGCATACATTTCTTTTATTTTTACCGTTTAACCAAAAAGAGGTCACACACCTATTAAGAATACCTGCTTGTTGGGAAAAGTTGGTGGATTTTTAATCCTGCAACTGTATTCGGGTACAGCTCCGCTCATCTCCCCTTTAGTCCGTGTAACACACAACCGAGTTTAAAATTGACACTAATTTAATGGCTACTTTTGTCACAAGTTATTCACCTGCAAGCTCTTGGGTAATTTCTGAGATTAGGTATTCCTTTAGCTACTTATATTTAACACGTATTAAATCCCCATTAGTTGATTCTAAACTTTCAACTCTACTTAATATACTTTTGAACAAATATCCGTGGAATTCTCAAGCAAATTTTAGCGGGATCAGTTGAAAAGAACGTCCGCTGCTTTCCCCAGAATCTTTCTTTAGATTTCAGGAGTTCACCATATGGATATCAAGGAAAGTTTTGTTGGTCGATTCTCATGAATAAAAATTACACGGTTACAATTATGTTTTCTTTAATTTCATTTTAGGAACAACATGAATGTAAATGTTATGGTAACGGAGTGGGGTTTATAACAAAACAAAATGTGACTTTGGATCGACTTTTCGATTTCATTGAAGGCTTGGGCTGGACATACACATTTGTCATAGACAGAGAAGATAAGGTGTGTGTAAGGCAACAAATATTGTCACCTTCACTTAAAAACAGTTTACCTGTAATTAGCGAAATGATTCATTTCAGTTATGCGATCAAGTCTGTAGTGGTAGAATTTCATGGACTGAAGACAAAATCCAACGTAAAATAGCAATCAATAATACTCACTCCATTGGAATAGGTCCTCACCTTTTTTGCTGAGCCTGAGAAAAATTCAGCTTAGTGATACTTCAACGAATATCCCTAGTTTTCACAGGCCCAGACTGGCAGCTGAGTGTGTGTCTTGTGCAACATTTGAGGTTTCCTGACTACATTATATCAAAACACTCCTCCTGGACTTATTGATCTCAAATGTTACCAAACTGACTATCACATGGGAACTGACTCTGTTTTCAAAGCACAAACGGAGAAGTCTCATGAGTAGATGCTTGCAAAATAGCCGGAAAGTGATACAGTCGCGAAGCGAACAGGATTGGCAGCTATGTAAACAACAAACTGAAACCATCAATCATGTTGTCTCCGTGTGCAGCCTATTTACGCCCTCGGAGTATCTCAACAAGCATGATGGAGCAGCACAGTATTAGCTGAGCAATTTACAAGGATTTGGACTTGCCCCATGATAGAAAAAAATCTGTCGGGAAAACGAACCACCATCATATCTCACTCGTATGGAAATTCTCTTTCAAACTGACAGAAAGATAGACGCAAATAGGTCAGACTTGCTATCGAATGATTTCAGAAAAAACTGAACTCACGCGTCTTGTGTCTCGATCTACGACCAGCCAAAAACTGAGCAAGTTTAAACATCTTGAAATAGAAATTGGCAAAATGTGGTAACACCAATACTAGAACAAACCTATTTTTGTTTCCATTGATAACTTAGGAATGATTTTAAAAAGGATTGATTGTTGTTTGTCTGAGATTCAAGGAAATCCATAAATGCAAAAAAAAAATTCAAGTAGATAATGCTCCCAGGAACAGCACACACAAAACATACTCTCAGTGTAATTCCGAAAACATTTTCATCTGTAAAAGGTAAAACTACTTTTAAATGTACCTAATAGCAAAAAGCTTTTACTGTCATCTTCAGATCACACTAGCATTTTATCACCAAACTACTTTTAAACCTAACATATATCTTACTGATTTATTAGTATATGTTTTTTTCTTTTTGGTTTTTGACAGGCATTGCCTTCAAGAATTCTTTGTAAAAAATCCAAAAACATGGCAATTATCAACCACCTAAGTCATAATACCGACTTGAACTTCTAACTTGTTTCTTGCGGGTCTCTGGATGAGACATAGAATCAACTTGTATAAACACAAGCGAAGTCCAATGATGACGATCATGATGATGGTAGTAATAATAATGATAATAATAATGATAATAATAATAATAATAATAATAATAATAATGATAATAATAATAATAATAATGATAACAAAAATAACAATAATAATAATGATGATGATGATGATGATGATGATGATAATAATAATAATATAATAATAATAATAATAATAATAATAGTAATAATAAATGCCCTGATGCAGTAGTACCAGGCAGTGGCTCTCATGGCTTCTGATCTTAACTGATGGAAGTGTTATCTGTACAGTGTTTTGTCTTGGTATAAAAAGATGGGCTACAGCAAATATTCTGCTCAATACCACAGATTGCTTGTCAGTTGTTTGACCTAACCAGTTGAGCATGTCCCTTAGTGGCTGCGATATGTGCATCTATGATCACGAGCAGAAGTAGTGGGGAGCATAATAGCCATGTGTGAGAGGGATGCTTTGGGGTTTGAATAGTTACCTCTGGAAACATGGGTGGTTCTTTCAACATCCTTAAACAAACCTTATTCGGGGACCGTTTGAGCGGGATGGGCTACTAACTGAAGAAAATTCAAACTGGGCCCCACCTGCAAGGTCATGTGTTTATCTGATATGAGATCACATGTCGCGCACATATGGTTGTGATGCATGTGCCTGGTGTACCTTTATCAGACGGGTAGTCATGATGGGTATATTGGGCTTCGTATATTTTACCCCAGGGTCACTTTGATGGCATGAACTGCTCTCTCACTCAGTAATAATAATAATACAAATAATAATAGTAATAATAACAGTATTAATAATAACGATAATTAGTTGAACTTCAATCGGCCATTACCTTTTCTTTTCAACATAGTTATCATCATCAACATCAACATCATCATCATCATCATAATCATCATCATCCCCATCGTTGTTGTCTTCGTCGTTGTCGTTATCTTCATCATGATCATGATGATGATCATTACCATCATTACCATCACCATCATTATCCTTCTCCTCCTCTTCTTCCACCTCTTCCTCATCAACGTCACCCTCATCTTCATCATCAGTTGCAGCAGCAGGAGCTGCTTCTACGGCAGCAGCATCCTTCATCATAACAGTATTATTTCTAGTGTGAATCATTAAACTCTTTAAAGAGCGTCGCTGAATCAGCATCCAAATAAGTGATGAGCATCTGTCAACATTTATGTCCCTTTCAGCATAATTTTTCTTGAAAATTGCACTTCATCAAAATCCAATTATAGAAAATATTATGACAAGCCGACCAGGATTTAATAGGATGTTCATCATCCTCATCCACACCACCATCATCATCATCATCATCATCATCATCATCATCATCATCATAATTATCATCGTCGTCGTCGTCACCAACGCCGTCGCCGTCTCAGTCGTCGTCGTCGTTGTCATCGTCCTCATCAACTTCATTATCGTGATCATGA
>NW_021835723.1:27500-35000 GCF_006345805.1 Octopus sinensis
AGTGCGTGACTGGTACTTATTTAATCGACCCTGAAATGATGAAAGGCAAAGTCGACCTCGGGGGAATTTGAAACCCAGAACGTAGCGGCAGGCGAAATACCGCTAAGAATTACGCCCGGATTCTGCCAGCTCACCGCATTAGGAGGACTTTAAATATTGACCGTGGTTTTAGCTACTATTTCCAGTAGCTCAACTGGCTCCATAGTACCCTGCTGTCGTTGGCACACTAACTAGTTAGTAATCGGAAGTTAAACCATGTTATAAAGGGTGTAATGCCATGTTTTATAAATGAGACGTTTAATGACTGTCATTAACGCTGTGAGGGAATGAGTTGGAGGAAATCGTTGGCAGATAACAGAACTTCAATGCTGGGAAGTTTTTTGTCTCTGATTCAGCCTTTTCAACGAATGACATGACTAAAGAAATATATTAATGAGAATATTAAAAAAAAATACGATTTTATTCACGCTTGCTGTTGAAATACACATTATAGACGATCTTCTAACACAGATTTCCCATTGAAGGTCGCGTCGTGTATTATCCTCATCCATTCTCTCAACAGTTAGATTCCCTCTACTAGATTTGACAAACGTTCGCATTTTTGGTCGTTCTTAGTGAGAGAAGCAGCACTGTTTTTGAATAGTATTCTCTATACGTCACTTTACATGAAAGTACTGTAGAAAGCCAAAAGACCGCGGTATTCCTCATGTGAAAGTTTCTCTTATAGACGCACAATGTTTAAAAACACATAAATACATCAGTAGCAGAAGAAAGGCGTTCGGCAATGTAGCACAGGACATAATCCCCATGAAAGGGATTATCGAATTAAGGGAAATGTTATAGAGAAGCACAGATGTACTGTAGAAAGCCAGAAGACTGCGGCATTCGTCTTGTGAAAGTTTCTCTTATAGACGCGCAATGTTTAAAAACACATGAATACATCAGTAGCAGAAGAAAGGCGTTCAGCAATGTAGCACAGGACATAATCCTCATTAAAGAGATTATCGAATTAAGGGAAACGTTATAAAGAAGCACAGATGTACTGTAGAAAGCCAGACGACTGCGGCAATCGCCTTGTGAAAGTTTATCTTATAGACGTGCAATGTTTAAAAACACATAAATAGATCAGTAGCAGACGAAAGGCGTTTAGCAATGTAGCACAAAATATAACTATAAGTAGTGACACAAAGGGATTATCGAATTAAGGGAAATGTTGTAGGGAAGCACAAGTCGAATGCAATGAGTAATTGATCAAAATTACTGGACGATCGTTCCCAAAGACCGTGGCTGCTGTATTAAATTCATTTTCAATTCATCGGATAGAAAGCCGACGAAGCCCACTTAGTCTTTCGCTCTTCCTGGATTAGTAAAATAATTGTCATGTACAAGGATGTAATATAATAAATTATTGCCTCCAAATTATTGGTGCTTCTGTAATTTTTGGAAAATAACATTTTCAGAACATATCTGACCTTTGTATCGCTAGTCTTGTGTTTCAGACAGTAACTCTGAAATTCAAGGAAAAAGAAACATGTGTAAACATGTATATATATTATATATAGAATATATATATTAAATATATATATATATATATATATCTATATATATATATATATATAATATATATACATGCGCGTGTGTGTGTGTCAACTATCTATCTCATATGTATTATTACATGTGTATATATATATATATATATATATTATGTGAATAGAAAGATGAATATCTTGTAGTAGATTAATCAAAAGATTAACCGATACCTAGTAGCAAAATCACAGCAGTAAACAGCACGGTTGGAGGTACAACCATATGGTGTTGCAACCGTGCGTTGGTGCGGTAATTGAAATTAAAACATTATTGGTGAATTGAAGAAATGGAGCTGAACGCAGATTGAACAGAAATCGTTTACTTCATTCTACACGTGTTTCGAAAGCACAAATTACCAAAATCCGATTGAATAATGGGACCATATTGTGTCTTTCTCTTCAGGAAGAAAATAGGAAATCCGTTGGAAAAACAAAACAGAACCGAGGCGGAGCAAAAACAAATCGAACTATGTCCTAAGAGCCCATGGCGAAAACTGTTTATCAGTGTATGTTGAGAACCGTATATATATGTATATACATTTGTATATATATATATATATATATATATATATGTGTGTGTGTGTGTATGCATATATATGCACTGTATCTAACAGAAGTGTGTACACCCCTTAAAATTCCCGTAAAATTGTCATTACTCTAATATCGAACGAAATCAAAAGTAATTTATTCTGAATAAAATATATTATACATAATATTTAATACATATATACATAAAGTATAACATCGAAAATACAATACACCAAAAAAGGTCAGCAATGTGTGGTGGGGACAAACGCACACAAACACACTTGCGTAAGGTGACACACGGTGGTATTGAACCCGACGCCATATGGTTGGGAAGTAAACTTCTCACCAAGCAGTCATACCTGCACCTCTATATATCTCTCTGTATTTTCCTCTCCTGTCTCTCTCTCTCTCTCTCTTTCTCTTTCTCTCTTTATATATATCTTATATATATATATATATATATATATATATGTATATAAGTAGATAAATGGTACAAGGCACCAATATATACTGGAAAATAGCAATCGATATAAATACGACGCTATTGTATAGCTTCACTGCGTATATACTAGCAAAGACACGTGTGTTCAGCAAACATGTAAAACAATTTGTCTTACCTCTAGGAAGAATATTAGATAAATGGACAACTTAGAATCAGATAATGCAGGACCGGTTTCTAACTCTTCAAATACGTTTGACAACGTAAATTTGATTAGTCTTCATCAGCTGCATTTACCTAGACAAAATTTATATATAAAATGCACTCAAACAGCTTTGGTCAGCCTGAGGTTATACTTGAAAACACTTAGCCTGTAGGACTGGACGGGGAACCATCTTCTTACCACACAGCCACATCTGCACCCATAATGTAGAGAAAACATTCTTGAATTATAATTTTACTTTTCACGAAGCAAAAATAACCATGAATATATTGTAAAAGACGATATATAGTTAATATACAATACAAAGAAATACTGCGATAAGAACCATTTGAAATTCTACAGCTTACCATGAAACCTTTCACCGCTAGTATTTGAGTTGCGAAAACTAGAGTTGGAATACTTGTTATCAAACGTATATAACGTAATGGATGTATTTGTCTGGTATTTTATTAATTGCTTCCGAAACAGAATCAAAATGGGTCTACTTGTTTGGTATTTTATTATCTCTTTCTGAAATAGTGTTTCATATAGAATTTTCTCTTCACGTTTCTATAATTTCCTTCCTTTCCAAGATTTTGCTACAGTAATCGAAAGTAATGTTGTGTGGATTGCAATATAATGATTATTGATGAGAGTATATATATACATACATACATATATGCATATATAAACATATATATATACCTATATAGATATATATATACATATATATACATATATATATATATATATATATATATATATAATATTATATATATATATATACATATATATAGACATGTATATATAAATAGAGATATTGTACAATATATATACATACATACATACATGCATACATACATACATACATACATACATACACACGCGCATATATTGTACAATGTATGATACTTTTCAGGATTTAAAAGATTTAGGTATTTAAATAGTGAAAGCATCAATGTAGAGACAGGTATAACATACTTCTGCACCGACAATATACACTGGATATACGGATGTGTCCTTCCAGTTTTGCATACATTCTGACTGAATACACTTATCAGCCAAGCCACCCAGGGCTACATTCACTGACAGCATTCCACTGTCGACTAAAGACAGCAGAACCAAATGTATGGAAAGTTCCGATTTATGTGAAAAATAAAGTATGTCACAGATGTGTTACTGTTCTCTACAGTTGTTTCAGACGTGTTGTTTATTGATGAACAAAGGTGTTGCATCGTAGGAAAAAAAAAACCTTTTCATCAGGTGAATGGAGTTGAAAATTAACAATAAGAACGCCTTACAAAACAGAGCATAGTGTCAAATGACTAATCCGACCTAGTTTAAACCACTCAGTCTCCTGTCGAAATAAGATCGGTTGAGTTATCTGGCACTATGATCTGTGTTGTGAGGTGATCTAACTGTAAATTCTAAATTGAATTCACTAGGTGAAATCGTGATTTTTTTTAATAGTGTAACAGTTTTCTTCATCTATGAAGAACACGTCTGATACAGCTGGAGTGAATTACAATATACCTGTATTATTACAAAAAAAAGGAAACAGAAAGAAAGAAGGCGGCAAGGTGGTAGAATCGGTGGCGTGCCGCACGAAATGCTTAGCGGTATTTCACCCGTCGCTACATTTACAGTTCAAATTCCGTCGAGGTCGACTTCAGCTTTTTCCTTTCGGGGTCGATAAAATAGGTTCCAGTTGAACCTATAGTGCCAGATCTTGTGATCGTGCGTGCAACTCCCTAAAACATTAAGCCATATGATTTCGCATAATATAATATTTTTTACTACAGGCACAAGGCTTAACATTTGAGGATGTGGGTGAGGTTTTTTTTAATTTCATTGACCCCAGTACTTGACTGGTATGTATTCTATCGACGTTGAAAACATGGCAGACGAATTAGACCTCGCCGGACATTGAACTCAGAAAGTAAAGCCAGAAGAAATAGGGAGAAGCATTTTGTCTGACTTGCTAAAATACTGCCAGCCCGTTGTCTGAACCCGAAGAAAATATGAACCTTCGTAGCTGAAAATTTAAGAAACTCTTTTATGAAACATTCAGTTGGTCGTGCGCATTGGTTCACTGCAATGCCTATGGTGGAGTCACTGATTCTGAAATGCATGTATAAGGAATTCTTGACCTTGTTATGTATACTGGGGTGATATATACGTGATATGTTTTATTTCTATATTCATTCCGAAGTATGAGGTGATGTTTCGGTCTGAATACGTATGTGTGATTGAATGCATGAATAAATGTATGGAGGTATGTATATATTTATGTCGCGTTTGTGTGTATACGTATCTCGTGTTTTAGACGCAAGAATCGTCGGAGCGTAAGAAAAATATAAAAAAAAAACAACTGTCCCTTTTGTATTTAGTTATGTCCCTTGACGTCTGAATTTATAATCCTACCACGCCACTTTGCCATTCCTTCACTGCGTTCAATGAATCTTATAAGAGAACAAATTAACAAGATCGATATGAATCAGCTGAGCCCATAAAATCGATACTACAGTATGGCCGCCTTTCAAAGATTAAAACTAGTTACAAATATAGAAGTTTATATGTATGCATGTATGTATATATGTATGTGTATGTATGTATGTATGTATGTATGTATGTATGTATGTAGCTAGGTATGTATGTATGTATGTATGTATGTATGTCTCTCTCTCTCTCTCTCTCTCTCTCTATATATATATATATATATATATATATATATATGTATATATATATATACATAGATACGTACATGCACACTCACACAAACATATTCATAGCAAACGCTCATACAAACACACACACGCACATATATGCATGTATTTATATTTTATATATATATATGGCAATATTTTTTTTGTCTCGGATACTAACGACAAACATTACTTTCAATAAGTTGGTGCAAGATCTAAGCAATGAAATGAAATAAAATAAAATGAAAAAGTCAGACATAGAATAACATTTTACGCACTTAGGATTGGATAGAAGGCCGAACCAATGAAAAACCATCTACGCGGTTGGTCGACCGCCTAGAAATAATATCCCACATGTCTCACTAACCAAACTCAGATGTTTCTTTATTTAAAAAAAAACGTGGACGTATGTAGATTATGTGTGGAAAAATTAGATTGGGCAGTGAGGCCTGAAGTCCTTTGATCATCGATCTGTTGTCTGAAAGAAGACCCGAGTTTAAACATCAGCAATTATGGATAATTTAATAGAACCACTTTTTCCCGTATCCTCTCGTTCTCCAGTTACCAGAACTAACAAGAAATACATTCCCACAGGACACGTTAACTTCTAAAGAAGGATACATTGTGTAATTAATTCTTGTATGACTTATGCCTAAATAACTCAGTGGTGGTGGTCATGAATGCAACGCTTTGATGTAATGGTGGTCATAAATGTAATGATATGTTTGTTTGATTGTGACTATCTCGGAAGCGAAACTAGCCACACGGTAACGAGTGACAGAATGAGAGTCAGCGCCATCTTTTGACGGCCAAATCGTTCTCTAACTTTCAAAACAAAAAATCTGTCGGCGTGTTTAAAAATATATATCCTGGCATACAAATCATGTATATCGTCGTGGCTGGAACGCTTTTGAATTTAGTCCTGCCCGACTGGGTGTTATCAGAGGCTTAGCATCGATAACGATATAAAGGACATAGAACGATAACGAATCTTCGGATTTCTTAAGACAAGTAAATGAGTTATATTCTCCGATACTTATAAGTTTTTCTTCCACCAAATCGAATGTCAAAGATTCATTAAGGCGATGACGACAAAGTGTCGAACGTCTGACAATTAATTGTTTCAACTGGTACTAATAGAAATTTGTAGCAATGTTATGTTGTTTCAAAATAACACTTTATGGAAACCCAATAAAAGTATATAATAAAACTTATGAAGCTCAATAAATGCTATTTGTTTTTCTCTTCCGTTACGTTCTCTTAAACTGAATTTATTCACGATGTTTATATAATAAAATAAAGCAAAGAATCAAACTGATAAAAGAAAAACAAACATGGCGGAAATGCTATGCGCTCTTGTTCAACTATCGTTAATTTTATCGGCCATTGTTATTTTTGTTACCTTCATTATTAAGTAGCGTTGTTTTTGTTGTTGTTGCTGTCGTCGCGTGTGTAATGATTAGTGGTTCTTTACTTTATGTATACGTCAGCTTGTATGTTTGTTCCATCGTTGTTTTTGCTTCTATCGATATGTTTTCTTTTTCTTTCTCTTCTGGCCGTTGTTCTTGTTTTAGTAGCTGTACGTCATTAGTTTCGTGTTATCGCTTATGTTTCTTCTTTCGTTTTTTTTCTTCTTTACACAGTATTTTGTTCATTTCGTTGTTCTTATAATGTATATATTGTAGTTCTTCTCGGTATTAGTTAAATAACTGCTGTTCCGTTTGTTCTTCTTTGTTATTTCACATTTTAAATTTTATTCTGGTGTTCTTTTCTTGTATTTTAAATTACACATTGTTACAGTTATTGCCGCAACTGTTTATGTTAGTTCTATGTATGTTGTGTTTGTTGTTGTTGTTGTTACTCAACGTTGTGTGCAGTTGTACTGCAAACAGTTTCATTGTATTTTTGTTTTGTATATGATTTTTCTTTTTACCGGCGTTTTATTTCCTTATTCACAATATTATTATTGTTGCTATTTATCGCTGTGATTTGTTATATTAAATCATTTCGGGTCGTTCTTTATTTTCAATGCCAATATTA
>NW_021835723.1:37500-39122 GCF_006345805.1 Octopus sinensis
GGTTGATAGACGCCCTATTAAAACATAAGTTAAAAAATGTTTAGGGAATATAAAATAGATAGGGATTTGATCTGAGGTCTTGTGTTGAAACTAAAGCAATTTTGGATTAAACGGCACATATTAGCCATTAAAAAGAAATCAAAGACTGCTAACCTTATTTGGCGACTTGTCTAAATTTTCGTCACTAATTCTACGACCTGGTCATTGACATGACTTCACTACAGTCTTAGTGTGTATCTGAAGCTCTGAGATGCGCCTTCCACGGTGCAGTATAATTTCTCCTTACTTCTATGACCTACGTTCATATCTGGTGTGTTTCTCTCTGATATATATATATATATATATATATATATATATATATATATAATATATATTAACCACACAACTCAATACAAAACACCACTAACCCCTATACACTCCCTATACCATTCACATCTCTAAATCCAGAACTACTTACCTCCCTTAAAAATAATCCAGAACTACTTAACTCCCTTACAAATAATCTTTTTTCTCAGGAACTATTAGACCTGACACCGTGTATTAGCCGGTCTTTTCAAAGCGATGAATAGAGTTGCGGAAACCATGGTACGCTTTGTTTTCTCACTTTATTATCATCTTATAATCATCCCATAATAATGGCTTTTATGACTCTTATTACTACCTCAGTCCATCTAAATGTATATATTTGTCGTTACCTGCCATAAATAGCCTTTTTTTATTTACAATGTGTATTTTCGTCGATTTTTCATATTTCACCCTTACATTTCCACGGGTATTTTATATTTTCTTTTTGTAACATATTTCTACTATACATATATATGTATTAGTACAAATGGGTATATATAGACTTCAGTAGGATAGAAATATCCAAATTAGACTGATTGAATATCTCATAATATTGCCACAGGCAACAATGAAATTTTAGGTAACAGAGAGACGAGAGAGAGAGAGAGAGGGGGAGGGAGGGGAGGAAGGGGGAGAGAGATAGAGAGTGCGCTGCATGTGTAGACGTATACCCGTGATTGTATGCGTAAATATCAATAAGATTTGTATATTAACTTTTAATATTTATAGACATCATTTTCCCCTCTTTATACATACATACATGCACATACCTACATACATACATAATTATTTATATATATATATATATATGTGAACAAGAACATATTTTTGTATATATATATATTATTTGTAGATATCCATATATAGATGTGTATATGTATACTCACGCAAACACACAACACAAAACACAACACACATATATGTACAGACACATACACACATATATATATATGTATATGTATTAATATATATATATATATATATATATATATATATGAAAGCGTGTGTGTGAGCACTTCTGCATTTTTCAAACTAATAATTATTAAAAACGATTTATATATATATATATATAGAATATATATATATATTATATTATAATATAATAAATATGAAAGGAGGAGAGATAGAGAGAGAGAGAAAGAGAGAAGAGAAGAGAGAGAGAGAGAGTGACAAATAGAGAGATAGAAGTAGAAAGAGCAAGATGGATAGAGACAATACGCAAATTGAAAAGTGATGCAGCTACTAAAATAGAACGCAGGAGAGACGCATTGTGAAGC
>NW_021835724.1:0-27500 GCF_006345805.1 Octopus sinensis
TCCTTTCTTTTCATTTCGTTTTTTCCCCCCATTGTTTTGTTCTCCCTTGTTTCAATTGTCATCGCATGATTTCTATTCAACAAGAAAACCTTTCTTAACAATGACACCGACTTCTTTTTTTTTTCTTTTTCTGTCGTTTCCTTCCTGGCTATGTTTCAATTTTATATCGTAATAAATATACATTTTCTCTTGCTTTCCACATACAGTTTTGTAATTGTTCGTAAATGGTGACTAAGTGAATGCATTGTGACATGGTAAGTTATAAATAGGGGGGGACTAAGAAGTATACGGTGACTAAGTATGTTGTGACACGATAAGTTAAATATAAGGTGACTATGTGAGTGAGTGTATAAGTTAAATATATATGGGGACTATGTGAATGCCTTGTGATACGGTAAATTAAATATATAGAGACTAAGTAACTGTGTTGCAGCAAGGCACAATTTTAGCATCAGAATTCCTGACCATTAAATAGCACTCTTGGCAGTCACAGTCCAAGTGTCTTCGTTGTCCTCTTATTGTGCTAATTCCATCCGTTCCTAGCTTTGCAAACAAGAAGAGAATAAATCACCTATTTTATATGGATGACCTCCAGCTGTATACAAAAATATGAGACAGACCTAGACTCATTGATCCAAACAGTGAGAGTATTCAGTGAAGATACTGGAATGTAGTTTGGGGTAAAAATGCGCGGTACAAATTATGAAGAGAGGCCGTAAGGTAAACTCTGATACTATAAAATTACCCCCAAGACAACATCATTAGATCGCTGTGGAATAATGACAGGTACAAATATATACGGGTGTTGCAAAACGATATAACAGAAGGAGAAATAGGAGAGAAATTCCTACAAGAGGAGAGAATTAGGAAGGCGCACGAAACAAAATTAAATGACGGGAACATCATTAAAGCCATAAATGCATGGATTATGCCAGTACTGAGATAATCTGCTCCCTTTCTGAAATGGACAAAAGTCGAGCTGCCGAACTTGGACGGAAGAACTAGAAAACTTTTCACAATTCACAATGCACTCCACCCTAAAAGCATTACCAATCAACTCTACATACGTAGAAAGGAAGGTGGCAAAGGATTACTGAACGCACAGGACACTGTTAATACTGCGATACAGGGTTTGAAAAATTATGTTGTGCAATGTAAAGAGAGAATACTATCGACAGTCAGTGATATCCAAAAAGTGACCCAAACAGTAGGCGAATTCAAAGAGAAAAGGAAGAAAAATAGTGCAAACAGATAGAAAGAAATGGAGCTACACGGTCAATGCATGCAACAAACCGAGAATATCGAAATTTAAGTAAGCTGGCTCTGGTTGATGGATGGACTTGAAACGAAAGACAGAAACAGTAATTATAGCTGCTCAGGAACAGGCATGTACATTATTTACATTATTACATTTGATGGATATTTATCCTCATCTTGTTTGTTGTTAACACAAGGTTTCGGCTGAATCACCCTCCAGCCTTCATCAGGTGTCTTGGGAAAATTTCAAATCTGAGTTCTCATTCCACGGGCATATGGCGTAGAGGTTAAGAGCGTGGGCTACTAACCTAAAGATTCCGTGTTCGATTCCCAGCAGTGACCTGAATAATAATAATAATAATAAATAATAATAATAATAATAATAATAATAATAATAATAATAACAACAACATCGAAAAATACCTTAGGAATGAGAACCCAGGTTCGAAATTTCCCCAAGACACCTGATGAAGGCTGGACATTGTCTGGTCTGTTAACGTTTATTTGCCTGTCTGTATACATCCCATAATCCCATAGGATGGTAACATTCTCTCTGTCAGTGACTGGCTCTTGATAGTGTTCATACCATTTCTTAGAGCAAGGGATACCATAGTGACGGTATATTATCCAGTGCAAGTATTGGCCAACTCGATCAGGCCTGCTTTTATATTCTGTAGGGACAAGGACTGAGCAACCGGCAACAAGGAGGTCAATCAATACTCTCAAGTTTGTTATTGCAGAGTCTACACTTTGTATCTACCTCTTTGTATCTACCTCTTTGTGATATTAGCTTGACAGTTCCAGGAGAGGGGACTGGTTTTGTGCTGCTACGATGAATCCTGTTTATAGCTTTCAAACCAACTCTCAGCAGCCACTGATGGATTCTTCTTACATTTAAATCAGCTTTCCCAGCTCGTTCGGAGTATTTGCCAATGGAATGGCTTTTCTTTCCACAGTCTTGATATTTCCTTCAAACTTTCCTGTTTGGCTTTTTGTTTTACACGTTTTTGTCGCCTTCATGAGTGGTATGTCCTCTTTATCATCATGATAATCAAAGAGGTTCAGCTCTCGTCTGTATTTATATGCCACCTTTGAGATAAGACCAGAAGCCATGAGAGCCACTGTCTGGTACTGCATCAGGTCAAATATTACTATTATTATTATTATTATTATTATTATTATTATTATTATTATTATTATATTATATTATTGCTGCTGTTGTTGTTATTATTATCATTATCATCATCATCATCATTATTATTATTTTCATTATTATTATTATTATTATTATTATTATTATTATTATTATTATTATTATTCAGAATCATTAGCACGCCGCATAAATTATTGCGGTTTTATTATTATTATTGAGTGAGAGAATAGCGCATGACCTTGCAGGTGGGGCTCAGTTGGAATTTCCTTCAAGCTGAGTAGCCCATCCCGCTCAAATGGTCCTTGAATAAGCGCTGTTTAAGGATGTTGAACGAGACACCTATGTTTCCAGAGGTGAATTATTCAAACTCCAGAGAATACCTCTCAATACATGGTTATGATGCTCCCCCACTACTTCTGCTCGTGATCAGAGATGCATATATCGTCAACCACTAAAGGACATGCTCAACTGGTTAAGTTCAAACAACTGACAAGCAAATATTTGGCATTGAGCAGAATATTTGCTGTAGCCCATCTTTTATAGCAAGACAAAAACAATGTACATGATAACACTTCCAATCAGATAAGATCAGAAGCCATGAGAGCCACTGTCTGGTACTGCATCAGGTCAAATATTACTGTGCTTTCACTTCACTACCGAGCGCAGCTCTGTGTGCCTTAGGTATATGCTGTGATTTGTTGTGATGCTCTGATGGTTATTGTATGGAAAGTGTTCTGCGTAGGATGTGTGCAGTGCCTTGTAGTACAATTTTCTGTATGTTATATGTGTTTGTAAGTCCAGGTGTTTTTGTTATGTATTTGTCTGAATATTTTTTTATCATGCCTAATGCACCTACTATGATAGAATTGTTTCTGTTTTAGATTCCACATTCTGGTTACCTCTCTTTCCAGGTCTTTGTATTTTGAAAGTTCTTCTCCATTTCTTTTAGAGACACGTTGTCATCTGCCGGTATTGATACATCAATTAGAAAGCATTTTTTTCTTCATGATCTCTGACAACTATATCTGGTCTGTTGGCCTTAATTTCTCTATCTGTGTGTATCGGCATATCCCAGAGTATGGTTGCTTTCTTGTTTTTATTATTATTATTATTATTATTATTATTATTATTATTATTATTATTATTATTATTTTATTGCTGCTGTTGTTGTTGTTATTATTATTATTATTATCATTATCATCATCATCATCATCATCATCATTATTATTATTATTATTATTATTATTATTATTATTATTATTATTATTCAGAATCTTAGCACGCCGCATAAATGCTTACGGCATTTCGTCAAGTCTCCACGTTCTGAATTCAATTCCATCCAAGGTCGATTTTGCCTTTCATTCTTTCGGGGATTGATGTAATCAATCAACTTCCCCACCCCTCAAAATTGCTGGTCTTGTGCCAGAATAAGAAAAGATTATCATTATTATTTATAGTCGGATAAAAAATTATAGTAATAATACAAACAAATAAAATACGTCACTCAGAAATATCATGGCTTTTATACTTCCTGGATCAGTAATTATTTAATTATGCCGTTCGATGCATCAATTTATGTTAACACTAATTTAAATAAATAATTAACTTAAGCATCAATCAAGTAAAATAATGGAGTGTTTAATCGACTTCAACAGCCTCCTCCTCCCATTGCATTCCTCAATTTGTACCGCCTGCTTATTAACTAACAAACACCCACACACAATATCCTAAGTTTCGCGCCGGTTGCCTTACAGGAGATAATAAATAACAATAATAATTCCTTTAAATATATTTTTTTATCTGTGCTGTTTTTGTTGCCCTAAACAAACAATAATCATTAGTTTTTTATTATTACGACTGACTAGCAGTAGTAATAATAGCAGCAGTGGTAGCAGCAGCAGCAGCAGCAGTAGTAGTAGTAGTAGCAGCAGTAGTATAGTAGTAGTAGTAGTAGTAGTAGTAGTAGTAGTAGTAGTAGTAGTAGTAGTATTGTTGTTGTTGTTGTTGTTGTTGTTGTTCATCCCACCTCCGACCTCACACACCAATTTTTTTTTTGTATCTGCAAACAACGAGCAAGCAGCAACCACACCCTGACCGACATTGTCAATGCGGCTATTTGTCACCATCAATCAAACCTAGCAAATCTCATAAAATTGCCTCAAAACCGATTAAGACCAAACGACCTGGTGTCGCTGTCTATTCAAAAACTCACTTCCTCGCCGCCATCTTCTTCAAAAACAAAGTTACATGAGGTTTTATCTTTATCACCTTAATGTACTGGCTTCATTTCCGCCTCTTATATTTTTTATCTTTTTATTTCTTAGTTTACTTCTCTTTATTTTTGTCGAGGGCTTTGCTTTTCGCTCTGTTTACTTATTTATTTTTTTTTTATTACTCTCAACACAGAAAGAAGAACGACTCTACATTTGTGTATGTATGTGTGTCTGAATACACGTGTATATGTATGCATAATACATAATGTGTGTGTATATATACATATATATATATATATTATATCTGTGCATATAGATCTATATATATATATATGTGTATATAGATCTGTGCATATAGATCTATCAACACACACACATATATATACAACATATATACATATCTGTATATTTATGTGTGTATATCTATCAATACACACACACACACACACACGCAAACACATACGCACTCATATTATATATATATATATATATATATATATACATATATATATATATATATATATACATATGTACACATATATATTATGTATATATTATATATGCACATGTATTTATTATTTTATGTTTGACTTTTTGCTTTGCATTTGTACAAGTTGGTCTCACCCAGAGACCTCCAGAGACAACAAGTTAGAAGTTCATGTTGGTGTTATGCTTAGTGTGCCATATATTTGGTTTTGTACTTAGTATTGTTCTAGAGAATGTTTAAGAAACCATAAGCAAATTATAAGCTTGTTTTAAAATTTGAGATTACATAGTATTTTACGTAGGATATGGGCAGTTCCCACGAGCACTATCTTTTGAATTTCTACCATTTTGGAGTTTCCTGGTATCTGAGCTAGCTAGCAGTCAGCCCCTTTTGCTATCATTCCTAGGGCACCTATGACATTCCACATTTTGCTAATTTCTATTTCAAGATCTTTATATTCGCTCAGTTTTTGGTAGGTCTTGATAGATACGTTTATATCGATTGGGACAGTCATATCAATGAGGAGGCATGATTTTTGTTTGAAGTCTTTCAATATGATGTCTGGCCTATTTGCCTCTATCTTTCTGTCAGTTTGAATGGTGAAGTTCCAGAGGAGTGAAATGTGACCATTTTCAAGCACTAGAGGTCGTTTGTGTTCCCACCAGTTTTTTTTTTATCATGGGGCAAGTCCAGGTTCTTGCAAATTACCCAGTGAATATATTGTGAAGCTCTATCATGCCTGTTGAGATATTCTGTAGGCGCTAGAAGACTGAACATGGAGACAACATGATCAATGGTTTCATTTTCTTGTTGACATACACATGTTTGGAAGTTATCGTTCTTTACTATGTTGGCCTGGTAGTTCCTTGTAGGTACGCATTGTTTTGGGTCTGCTATGATAAACCCTTCTGTTACTGATTTTAAGCCAGAAGCCATTAGCCATTGATGGGTAAGGGCTTTGTTAACATCAGCATTATTCGCTCTCTTTGGGTATTTGCTATTATTATTATTATTATTATTATATTATTATTATTATTATTATTATTATTGTTATTATTATTATTATTATTATTATTATTATTATTATATACATGCAGATAGATAGATAGATAGATAGATAGATAGATAGATAGATAGATGATAGATAGATAGATAGATAGATAGATAGATAGATAGATAGATAGATTCTTACACTGCTTTTTTTATTCCTTTAATGCTTGGCTGAGACAAACGCATTTAAAGATTTAATCGACCCTACTATTTATTTCAGTCTGCTACTTTACTGACCTTATAAATACCCTATTTCTTAAATCGCTAAGTTACAAGATGTAAACATCAACTGTGTTTTTGGAGAGAAAGCAATAGACATATACAGCGACATATAATACATACATACATATGGCATATATCTATCTATCTATCTATCTATCTATCTATCTATCTATCTATCTATCTATCTATCTATCTATCTATCTATCTATCTATCTATCTATCTATCTATCTCTCTCTCTCTCTCTCTCTATATATATATATATAGAGAGAGAGAGAGAGAGAGATAGATAGATAGATAGATAGATAGATAGATAGATAGATATAGATAGATAGATAGATAGATATATGCCATATGTATGTATGTATGTATTATATGTCGCTGTATATGTCTATTGCTTTCCTCCAAAAACACAGTTGATGTTTACATCTTGTAACTTAACGATTTAAGAAATAGGGTATATATATATATATATATATATATATATATATATAATATATATATATATATATTATATATATATATATATATATATTAATATATTCTATCACCGTGATCACTGTGACCGACCAGGCTATCAGATGTTGCTACACATCGCTGGTCACAATGCGCTTCACATTGTTTTAGCCTTCAAATGACGCCACCCCGCTGGCTAAGCGAGCAGGCCAATGTATGTATATATATACTCAACAAAAAAAGTACTCCGTCTGGTGAGAGATATATATTATGTATTTAAAGGTCACAATACATGTATTTAAGCGCTACTAATAGTTTCATATGAGAAAACACAAACATATTCTTCAGGCGCAAAGCACATCTCATAACGAACTAAAGAAATTGAATAAATAGAAGAAACGCGAAAAAAATTGAGAAGGCAGTATATAGAAAACGCAGACAATAAACAACAGAAAACGAAATAAAAAGTAAAAAAAGTAAAAGAGCTATCTTTCTTAGAATGGTGAAACTGGAAAAATATCAAGTCAGTCAGGAATAGGCGGGATTTTCCAGTTCTTCAACATATATTTATATATATGCCTGCAACCACCGAAAATTTCCGTGCTTGAGTTCAATAGAGAGTCATGGATCTTAGATCTGAACAGGATCTGCTCTCTTTCAGCCTAACAAAGTCTACATTTATTCGATCCATTCACATAAGGTATGGATTTCTCAATTACTTTCCATTTAATCACATGCGGTGTCTCGTTATCTTTCAAAGCCTATACGTAGCTAACCAACTTAGTAGCTTTACTTTTGTCCTTATGCTGGAAGGAGGCTATGTGATTGGTATAGAGATTTTTAAGTTCACATAATCCAATATAGGTTTTCTTATCAATTGTATTATTATTTAAGGTTGCAGTAACTTCTGCCTATGTATGATAGGTATAGTTATACACCCGGAAACCTGGGTCACGACAGTGGCAATTAGATTTAGGCTCTTGGTATTGGCCACGTATAATGATACTCTTCAAATTGGGGCAGCAGCTATATGATAACTTCCTGTATCCGTGAGTGGCTTAGGAAAATATTTAATACTTGGGGGTATGTGAAGAACTGCAAACCTCACCGTGTGAACAATGGTCAAATGACCTATTTGAACATAAACTTGGGTGAAAAGTAACGTAGAATATAACAGCCAGAATTAGTGAGAGTGTTATTTCATGGACTTGTGTGAGATACGTTTTAATTCCCACTTGGATACGCCTTTGCTCCCCAACAGATACCTCCGAACTAAGTGCCACAACAGTATGAAAGTTATCAGCCACATTAACAGCAGCTGTTCCAAAATATTTACGAGATACGAGTTAATTTTGAAATTGTCACTGTTGCTGAAATTACTTACAAAAATATTTATAGCAGAAATGTCCTATGTCACACAAGAACTAGAATGAAACCACACCTTAAAAATAATAAAAAAAAACATTTGTGGAACCTTCCAAAATAAATTTAGTACAAAACAACCATTGCACTGCTGTTTACTACCCAGTTAATGCGCATATCTTGTCTAAAACTGCGGAAACAAAACATTTAATATAAACTAATGCAGAACTTACAACTCTTGTCGTATGGTTGCAGACTCTCATTTGCACTTTCTATCATAGATACAATGCGGCTATGTAAAAGAACATTTTTATATTAAAGCGTAGTAAGGCTTAGGGTTTTCCGACAAATAGAACTATTACGAGTATAGTGAAGATCTGTAGCACATTTCAAAGAATCTCCGTTTCAGCTTCCTTGCTTTCATATACTTCCACACACACCACACACACACACACACACACACACACACACACACACACACACACACACCTATATACATCCATGCATATACATACACACACGTATATGAATATATATATATATGTATTTGTCTAAGAATGTATATGAATGTATGTATGTTTGTATGTTCGTATGTATATATATATATATATATATATATATATATATATATATATATATATATCTGTGTTTCTTTATCCTGTTTTCCATTTTTTCTCGTTGTTGTTACGTATTTCGTGTTATTTGCGCCGTTGGTGACGTCCTGTTCCTATATATATCTATCTATATATATATATAAGATATATATATATATATATATAATATTATACATATATATATATATATATATTGTTTATTATTACTATTTATTATTTATTATATATATATATCCGCTGCCGTAGTCTCCTTTAGAGAGACTTAGGAATAATATTTATATATAAATATTATTTCAGCAGTGGTGCCCCAGCATGGCCGCAGCCTTCGGGCTAAAACATTTTAAAAGGATTTTAAGGATATATATATATATATATATATATATTATATATATATATATATATATATATATTATATATATATAGTTAGTATTCCCTCGCCATATCGCGCATCACCTATCGCGGTTTATGGTTTATTATTTAAGCTTACGTCGATTGCTCCGTGGTGTTGCTTTTTACATTTATAAAAAAATAAATATATACAAATTTGAAATAATAATAATAATAAAAATATACAGTACTGTTTCTACTTCGCGGATTTTCATCTATCGCGTGGAGTTTGGGAATGTAACACCCGCGATAGTGGAGGGATTACTGTATGTATATATATATATAAATGTAATTATGTATCTATATGTTTAAATGTACGCACACTACACACACGCACACTACACACACACACACACACACACAAACACACACACATACACACACACTACACACGCACACACACACATATAACGCGCGCGCACACACACACACACACACACACCACACACACACACACACATATATATATATATATATATTATATAGTGTGCGTGTGTTAACATGCATACATGCATACATTTAAACATATAGACACATAATTACATTTTGATAGATAGATAGATAGATAGATAGATAGATAGATAGATAGATAGATAGATAGATAGATAGATATAGATAGATAGATAGATAGATAGATAGATAGAGGGAGAGAGAGAGAGATGTACACTAATATGCAATCATACAGACATACAAATAAATGCATACATACATTCACATTATATATACCTGCGGACATATATCTACAATATATAAACACATGAATTTATACATACACATACACACATGCACATACACTCATACACATGTACACGCAAACATATACGTGAACGGAGGCACAGTCATATGTATGTGCGTGTGTGAGTGTGAGTGGAAGAGAGAGAGAGAAAGTGGGGGAAGTAATAAAATGTTATTAATAGCATGACAAGTTTTTTAGCACGAAGAAGAAGAGGCGGGGGCGGTGTCGCTGACCTTTGCAGACCCTACTCTCCTTCTAGACTGGCAGAGAGTATGTAGACAATGTACAGCTTCAACTTCTAATGCTTATTTGGAACCACTGCGAGTCAACATGGGAGTCTTTAAACTGTTGCTCGGTTGCCAGAAATAGGAGCCAAATCCACCTCAGACACCAAAGCGTCTTAATTTACAAAATGATATACAAAATTATGTGGAGGTGCAATGGCCCAGTGGTTAGAGCAGCGGACTCGCGGTCATAGGATCGCGGTTCCGATTCCCAGACCGGGCGTTGCGAGTGTTTATTGAGCGAAAACACCTAAAGCTCCACGAGGCTCCGGCAGGGGATGGTGGTGATCCCTGCTGTACTCTTTCACCACAACTTTCTCTCACTCTCACTCTTACTTCCTGTTTCTGTTGTACCTGTATTTCAAAGGGCCGGCCTTGTCACTTTCTGTGTCACGCTGAATATCCCCGAGAACTAATTTCACGAGCAAGCTGTTCCGTTGAATCGGATCAACCGGAACCCCCGTCGTCGTAACCGACGGAGTGCTTCCATCCCATACAAAATTATAAAATGGTTACGGTTCAGTGCCTTTTATCATTCATTGAGCTGCTCGAAGAGAGCGGATATGGAGCTAAACAACAATAAAAAACAACACTGTAAACAGTAGAAGAGCTCGGGGGATTATGCAGTTTGGGGTGAGAAATATTAAGCAACGTGTTGAAAGTAAGGTTGTAAAAAATAATATATGTATTTTATGATTTCAGTAGTCTCAACTAGTTCGTCAGGGGAAGACAGCCTGCATCAGTAATCTTTCTATAGGGTCCGTGAGACTGGTGCCAAGTGAGAAGAAACCACAAATCACATGGTATTGTCACTTTGCCGATCTCGAATGAGAGGTTCTCTTTCACAGCTTTTGTGCACCAAATTCACATAAATATCTGAAATTGACTTTAGGCCATCAGAGAAGTTAATTATGTTATGTTGTGGGATTGAAACCAGGGACCATATGGTCACGAAGCAAACATCTTACCTACTTGACTATACCTGATGCCTTCTGACATACACAATCATGAACACCTAAGAAGCTATATAACCTTTATGCCTAACAGTTAGTTATAAGCAGTTGTACGTGGGAGAGTTTCAATGAAAGTGGTGGCGAGGTAAAATCAAACTGAAAATTTCCCCAATGTCATGAATATCAAAAAAAAAAAAATATTTTGTAGTTTTTTCAACAACTTCGATATGCTTAAATCACCATTCAAATGCAATTAACAAATCAGTAACGTGAAATAAGTTTTAAATATGATGAATTGCATTACAATATATTCAACGTACTAATATAAATTTTATATCTTTGAACAAAATTTAAGAATCGTTTAAATGTTGTATAAATGTTTAATAGTTTAAAAGTTATATATAATATGATATATGTAATAGAGAATATAATAATAATAATAATAATAATAATAATAATAATAATAATAATAATAAATGCCCTGATGCAGTACCAGGCAGTGGCTCTCATGGCTTCTCATCTTAACTGATTGGAAGTGTTATCATGTACATTGTTTTGTCTTGGTATAAAAGATGGGCTACAGCAAATATTCTGCTCAATACCACAGATTTGCTTGTCAGTTGTTTGACTTTAACCAGTTGAGCATGTCCCTTAGTGGCTGACAATATGTGCATCTCTGATCACGAGCAGAAGTAGTGGGGGAGCATCATAGCCATGTGTTGAGAGGGATTCTTTGGAGTTTGAATAGTTCACCTCTGGAAACATGGGTGGCTCTTTCAACATCCTTAAACAACCCTTATTCAGGGACCATTTGAGCGGGATGGGCTACTCAACCTGAAGAAAATTCTAACTGGGCCCCACCTGCAAGGTCATGTGCTGTTTATCTTGATATGAGATCACCATGTCGCGCACATATGGTTGTGATGCATGTGCCCGGTGTACCTTTATCAGACGGGTAGTCATGATGGGTATATTGGGCTTCGTATATTTTACCCCAGTGTCACTTTGATGGCATGCTCTGCTCGCTCACTCAATAATAATAATAATAATAATAATAATAATATAATAATAATAATAATCGTTTGTATTATAGGCACAAGGCCTGAAATTTGAGGGAAGGGGATAGTCGATTTCACTGGTACTGAATTTATCGACCCCGAAAGGATGAAAGGCAAAGCCAACCTCTGCAGAATTTGAACTTAGAACGTTGAGGCGGACGAAATACTGCTAAGTATTTCGCCCGGCGTGCTAACGATTCTGCCAGCTCGCTGCCTTCGCCGCCATAATAATGACAATAAAAATCCTTTCAACTGGAGGCACAAGGCCTCAGATTTGTGGGAAGAGAGCTAGTCGATTACATCACCCCAGTGTTTCACTGATACTTAATTTATCGACCCCGAAAGAGTGAAAGACGAAGTCGATCTCGGCGGAGTTTGAACTCAGAACGTAACAAAGGGAAAGATACCTATTTCTTTACTACCCACAAGGGGCTAAACACAGAGAGGACAAACAAAGACAGACAAACGGGTTAAGTCGATTATATTGACCCCAGTGCGTAACTGGTACTTAATTTATCGACCCCGAAAAGATGAAAGGCAAAGTCAACCTGGGCGGAATTTGAACTTAGAACGTAACGGCAGACGAAATACGGCTACGCATTTCGCCCGGCGTGCTAACGTTTCTGCCAGCTCGCCGCGTTAATAATAATAATAATAATATAATAATAATAATAATAATAATAATAATAATAATAATAATAAGAACAACAACAACAACAATAACAGACAGACATTAAGTGTGAGGGCTTACATATAAGGGAATGTTAAAATAAAAAGTATTCACGGTATACATTAGAAGAAGGGAGTATACATAGTATATGACACTAGAAAAAGAGGGATAGAAGAGATTGTGATGGGGGATCCCCTGATTCAGGAGGACCCGAAAGTCCTCCGCAATAGACTTGCCAGTTCCTCTTCGTCGACGCCTATAGTCTCCCTGAGGACGTCGTCGCACTTCGCTGCTACTAATCCTCTGTAGTGGAATATCCACCGATCCTGTTGCCCGACTTGTAGAAGACAGTGAACGCCTAACGACATTCAAAATGCAAGGCGCCCAGTCTCGGCTTATCCTTTACCAAGACTGCACCTCCGTCAAGGAGACGAGCTGCGGAAAGGCGTGTCTCACAAACGGAGTCCACACACGTTCACCTTCTACAAATCGCTGCAGGTGATGCAACCCGAGTGCGTGTCTGCGTATTAAAATCCATAGCATACCCAAGCCGCCATGCAAAGGAAGTTCGCAGCAGACTGACCGCCTGACTATTGGAACGCGTCCTTTCTACAAGAAAATAAACAGGATACGTTCTAATCTAAGCAAGCAGTAAATGGGGCAAGGCACAACGGTCAGGCGATAGATAATGACAGAAGCGATGTAGGCATTCGCCACCTCTGTTCGACCTTTCAGAAACGATTTCCTCTCTGCCCATTTCTGGGTAAGAAAGGTCGTCCTGTTCGTCACCTCTTCCCAGTTCTTATCCACCTGGAAGTCGAGACCAAACCAGATACCAAGCAGTTTCACTGGTCCGTCAGTCCAGCGTCTGACGACGCCGTCTGGCGGCATAGATCTGCCTCTCCAGGTGCCCATTCGCAATCCCATCGACTTGTCGGCATTGATTTTAGGCCCTGCAACAGACTCATATTCCTTTACAATGGAGCCAACCGTCTCCACTTCGGAGGCGTCCCACACCATGACGTTGAAGTCATCCGCGTATGCAGACACTGCCCTCCCGAGTCCAATTTCGAAATGGAAGCCTCTTAACTGCTCCACCTTCCGCAGAAGTGGTTTTAGAACCAGCATACACAGAAGAGGTGACAACGGGCAGCCCTGACGGACCGAACGTGCGATACTAAACGGTTAGGTGGTCATTTACTTTGACCACCGAGCAGATGCCACTCTGCATTGCAGCAATCCAGCCTCTGAAAGCAGGTCCAAAATCGGCCGCTTTAAGGACGGCTTCCAAGTGGCGAAGGTCTACACTATCGAAAGCTTTCGAATGATCTAAATTGATCAAAGCCCCACCGAAGCCAGCCTACGATGTATCGCTTAAGGTGGAGGTTGTCGTGAAAATGGGGAGGTTATTCACCTTGGTTTTCGAGAAAACCGGAAGTTCCGGGCTTCTCTACTGGCGAAAACTTTTTAAAAGGCCCTTCCAACAGCCTTTTATCAATAGATTTTTTTTTAATCCCCACACTTACCGGGAATTTTCTGTCATAGTTTTATAAACGTCTGACGACGTTTTAATTAAGAGTCGATGGTGGGTGTATGTGGCGAGGATGGGTTCGAGGATACAATCCTCAAATTCCTTTCCCTCTGTCTCTATACTATACTCTTTTACTCTTTTACTTGTTTCAGTCATTTGACTGCGGCCATGCTGGAGCACCGCCTTTAGTCGAGCAAATCGACCCCGGGACTTATTCTTTGTAAGTCCAGTACTTATTCTATCGGTTTCTTTTGCCGAACCGCTAAGTGATGGGGACGTAAACACGCCGCCATCGGTTGTCAAGCAATGCTAGGGGGGGCAAACACAGACACACAAACATATACACATATATACATATATATATACATATATACGACAGGCTTCTTTCAGTTTCCGTCTACCAAATCCACTCACAAGGCTTTGGTCGGCCCGAAGCTATAGTAGAAGACACTTGCCCAAGGTGCCACGCAGTGGGACTGAACCCGGAACCATGTGGTTGGTAGACAGGCTACTTACCACACAGCCACTCCTGCGCCTATATTTATTTTGATTTACTAAATCCATCAATTCCCTGTTACACTTGTTCACAACAGTGAAATTGATGGATACAGTTCGTCTACAGTCTGATGAATATTTTTGAAGTTCTGTAATCGGTTGTTTCTCAGTTTCTCTAATTTCATGATTTTGTTGATGATGTTGCTGTTTTTGAAGTTGTTGATCTTGTTCTTGCTGTTTTTGTTGGAGTGGCTGGGAATTGTGTTGCAGTTGTGGTTTCAGAATAAGTTTTTGTTGATTTCTTGGAGGAGTAGGGCTTTGTACTTTCCTCCTCTTTCGCCTACCCGCTTTTGTCACTGTGATTCAGTGATCGTTCAGCTCTTCCTTCTCCATGTCATTGCAGTTGATATTGGTTTGGGAGGAAGAGCATTCAGGAGAAATTTGCTTTTCCGTGGCAACCGGGGGTAGACTCCTGTGGGAGAAGGTGTTGGTGTCTTGTGCACTTGTTTATGATTTAGCACTTGTGGTACTTGTAATGTTCGCTGCGGTGAGACTTCATTTTTCTTAGTTTCAGGGCAAGAAACCTTTAAGTGTTTTACAGATCTACATTTATGGCGTCTTGGTTTTATTCTCTCCGCGAACACTGACAGGCGAGTGCCATCCGGGAGATCGATTAGATCGGGCAGCTGGTCTATATGGTCCTGCTTGCATTGCAAGGTCAGTTCCATACCTATACCTGACCAGTTTTGCTCAGGTAGTTTCTGCACCTCCCGTATTGAGACTTCGTCTTCTTCTCAACCTGCCAAGACGGCCGCCACTAACCAGGTAATGGATATTTCTGGCGGCACACTCAGCACCCTAATCTTGGTAAGACGTTGGCCGCGATAGCCGGGGATTAAGAAGTTGTCATTCTTCAAAGTGGCTGCGGAATTACATCTAGCTTCTTCTTTCGTCCCAAATCTCACCTCAATGGTCCCAAACTTCTTTCCTCAGGTGATGTGGGACTTTGCTCCCACACGCGTCCAAGGCATTTTTGTAATTCACTCTCGGGAGCATTTTCCACCCGCCGAGACTTAACCCCGATGCAATGGTATGTGACCGTGCATCTTGCGGTATTTTCTATCACGTCCGATGGAGGGTTTAGAGCTACCCTTCTCCCATCTCTTTTTACAATTTTTCGAACAAATTTTAACTCTTCTGCATCTATGTGTAAGCACTCCATATGTTTCGCTGCTGGCGCAAAAGAAACAGGGGCGATATTTGCATTTTTATGTCTTATTTCTTTCGTATTGTTGTTGCTGTTATTATTATTAGTGTTATTGTTGTTGCTGCTGCTGCTGCTGTCATTGCTGTTGCTGTTGTTGGTCTCTATGTAGACACCTAAAATTTTGATGTTGCTTAGAGGCGAAACATTTTTCGCTCCGGTGACGTCATTAAGTTTAGGCCAATCGATGTTAATATTCTCATTTCTTTCTTTGTTCTCAAAATTTCTCAAGGGGCGCGTTCTTTTATCAGCCATCTTTAAAAATTGCAGAAAACTGCGAAATATTTGTTTTTGCTGAAAGCAGTTAAAATTCCAAAAAATATTTATGCGCATCCCCCTGCAAAACAGGGGGTTGTTTCTACACAAAAACACTATCTGCACAATCCAGACAATCTCCGAAATATAAAGGTAACAACAGAAATGAAAAGACAGGGCCTTAGAAGGCCGAAAAGATTACAAATACGTTTTCAACTTACGGACCACCAAATGTCTGTGACTTCACAGCATGGAGACCATAATAGTTATAATAATAATAATAATAATAATAATAATAATAATAATAATGATAATGATAATAATAATAATGATAATGATAATAATAATAATAATAATAATAATAATAATAATAATAATAATAATAATGATAATGATAATAATAATAATAAGATAATATAATAATAATAATAATAATAATAATAATAATAATAATAATAATAATAAAACAAGAAAGCAACCACCATACTCTGGGATATGCCGATACACACAGATAGAGAAATTAAGGCCAACAGACCAGATATAGTTGTCAGAGATCATGAAGAAAAAAAAATGCTTTCTAATTGATGTATCAATACCGGCAGATGACAACGTGTCTCTAAAAGAAATGGAGAAACTCTCAAAATACAAAGACCTGGAAATAGAGGTAACTAGAATGTGGAACCTGAAAACAGAAACAATTCCTATCATAGTAGGTGCATTAGGCATGATAAAAAAATATTCAGACAAATACATAACAAAAACACCAGGACTTACAAACACATATAACATACAGAAAATTGCACTACTAGGCACTGCACACATCCTACGCAGAACACTTTCCATACAATAACCATCAGAGCATCACAACAAATCACAGCACATACCCAGGCACACAGAGCTGCGCTCGGTAGTGAAGTGAAAGCACGCTATAAAAATAAAACTACTGAATAATAATAATAATAATAATAATAATAATAATAATAATAATAATAATAATAATAAGAAAAGAAGAAGAAGAAGAAGAAGAAGAAGAAGAAGAAGAAGAAGAAGAATAACAACAACAACAGCAACAACAATGTTATAATGTGGATCCTCGTCCACATGAATGTTGTCGGCAATGTAATATTCTTGTCGCCACTGATAGATGTTGTGGCGGTATTCTGCGTCTCGTCTTTGACTCGTCAGTCGTACTATCACTGATAGCTCCGCAAGGCAACGGCTTTGTAACGTCTACCTTGGCAGTAACTCGAACTCGTGTATATCACGTAACTGACCCTGACTCCTACTGAGAACTCGTACAACGACTCTACTACTACTGGCTTCCTACAATTGACTGACTTTATATCGGCTTTATCACGTGGAAAAGTGTGTACCATTTTCACCGTAACAAATAATGATAGCAATAATGTTTTCTTTATTAACCACTAAGAGTTCACAAAATCACTGGGAACGGTACAAAACAATACAATGTGGGATTACATAAAACGAAGCGTACAAGCAGTGAAAACGATAGCAAAATAAGTTTAAACAACGAAAAATTTCCCGAAAAGAGAGAGGCTACCTATGGTTGTCCGTGGAAACTCCACAAAACCACGGAGACCCTGATCACTAGTGCAAATGTCCTCTCTCCATCGTCTATAGGAACATGGTTAGAGCAGGCCCATTCACTCGGGCCATTCTTGTCACATTCATCCACCTTTCAAAAATATATCGGGGTGTTAGTACTTTCCCCTCTACTCTCACTTTCTTTTTCACTGCCTACTCTTTACGACTCAAGGAAGGCGGCGGGACGATCTTCACAATGGACTCAGCCAATAGCCGGATCCGTCTTACACGTGACAGCAAGTACTCGACATAAACCCACAAATCAGCAATACTCGAGCACTGGGCGAGAGCGCGCAGAACAGTTTCGTCGTTCTGCGCGCATCTCGGGCAAGTCCAGATGACGGCATCTCCATGCCTGTAGAGTTTATCCCGAACCGGTAATGCCCCCACTCCCACTGGTAGCACTGCCAGGACAAAGATTTCTGGAAATTATTCATAACCACGGCCTGAAAATCCTCCGAAACAAATCAGCCAGATGCTTCTCGTCGGCGTCCAGACTCTTCCGAGAATGTCATCGCAACTTGCCTGCCACTAATGCTCTATGGAATGTCAAAGTGGAAATTCCACTGACCGCATTGCCCAACTGACAGAGGATTGTGAACGCTGTACGACACTGTAGGTGCCAGGTGCCATGCCTCGGTCTACGTTTGATCCAGGACTGCAGATCAGCCAAAGAAACGTGCTGTGGAAGAGTGGGTTTGACAAACGGCAATCACACCAGCTCGCCGTCAAGGAAGCACTGGAAATGTAGCCTCAGCGCATGTCTGCACATCAGCAGCCACAGCATACCCAAGGCGACCCCAGGCCACACATTTATACTGCCTAATCTGAACAAGGTCATATTAGATAATGAAATAAACGGAGAAGAGGAAAAAGCTACTTACTTTAGTGTTGTGAGGGACAGGGGATTGGTGTCCTGTTCCTCTGGTTAGATGTGGGCGTTTCCATAAGCGGTTCTTTGTAAAGTCTTTTGTATAATTTATTTTGTAAAATTTCCCACCCCGTCAATGCATTTATTTTTGAATGCGTTGTATGTGTTTTGGGTTATTTGTATGATTTTATGTGTAGATATGTTGGTATTCGGTGTGATGAAATTGCTCTGAAAGATGTCTGTATAATTGTGTATGTATTCCATTCGTACTTTGATGGTTGTGCTAATGGCAGTGTAATGTTCGTGTTGGGATTTGTGATGAAACTGCTTGTTCCAGTCCCTCACTAATACTAAAGTGCGAGACGTTCCCAGCATCGTTCCTAGACACCTGCAGGAGTATCCCCTGTCCTGGGGTTACCAGCCTAAAGGCGTCACATTCACTGTTGTTCACGCCCCGGAACTCACCTTACCGTCTGGGTCCAACAAGATTGTCTGTACTTGGAGATATAAGGATTTCCAGAAAAGCACTGTTACCCCGCCACCCGATCCTGTCAGTCCACGAGGTAAGAATATCTTGAGTCGTCGAAAATATCACCTACTGGTGCGTTCCAGAAAAACTTGTCTCGGTAAAGACAGCAACATGTATATGTCAAACGATCTGACACCGTTGAGCAAGCTGACCCAAGCCACTCACATTCACACACCTCGCTTTAGTTCAGTCATGCTAGTCAAAGAAAGAAAAGGGGAAATTACTCACCTTCATTTTCGAGAAGCCCAGATGCTACGATCCTCTCTTCATGTGAATATTTTCCAAAAAGTACTTCTATACTCTTTTTTAAAATGTCCTCATTCGCTGGGATTCTGCCCCCGCCACGAATTGTTTTATAAATGCTAGAAGATGTTTTTATTAACATCCATCAAGTCAGTGTTGTTTTTGTTTACAATTTTATAATTGATGGGGAGTGCTTCAGTACAGTTTGGGATATTTTGTTGTTGCAGTTTTTGTTCTGGTTGTTGTATTTTATGCTTTGTTGTTTTTGAAGCTGTAGTTATTATTAATTTTGTTGTTATTGTTGTTGCAGTGGTTATGAATTGGACTTTTGCTGTGCTCTTAGGGTGGGGCTTCGTACTCTTGTCCTCTTTCACCTGCTTCCTTTGGCGAATGGTTGCTATGTTTCGGCCCATACTTCTTTCCCCCATGTCATTGCTGTCGTTGTTGGTTTTGGGAGCTGGGCATTTAGGAAAAGTTTACTCTTCAGTGGGAGCCGAGTGCAAACTTATCCGTTGTCTTGTTTCAGGTGCAGATGTTGGAATCTTCCGCTCTTCTACTTGATTCTGTGTTTGTGGTGTTGGCAGCAGGCAGGATATCTTCTTTATCCAAGCGCAGAAAACCTTGAAGTACGTCATAGATCCACATATGTGGCATCTTGGCTTTCTCCTCTCAAATGTCACTAACATCCGGGAAGTCGATCGGGTCAGGTACTTCGTTAATGATTTTTGGTTGGCTTGTATGGTCAGTTCCATACCTATTCATGACCATTTTATTGAGATATTTTCTTTACCTCCAGGACGGTCACACTTTCTGCCATACATGCCAAGATGGCCGCCGCCAATCTGGTGGTTGATATTTCTGGAGGCACGTTTATCACCCTAACTTTTGCAATAACTGAAGTTTAAGCAGACTTCTTCATTCTTCAATGTCATCGTGGAATAAAACCCAGCCCCTGCTTCTGTCCCAAATAGCTCTTCAACCGTGTCAAACTTCTTTCCTTAAATGATATGAGTCTTCTGTAGCTACATGCCTCCAAAGCATTTTTGAACCTGGCCTTCTGTAGATTTATGGAGCTCCAAGTTACCATGACGTCACAATATGGCGGCAATAATGGTAATAAAATTCAAGTGACAAATATGGAAAATGATTTTACAGTAATGTGCAAATTTATTAAAGAATATATATATTCATTAATATAATACTATAAACATCAATTCATAATACCTGGTCTCAGAGACGGTTATTAACAGTTAGTTAAGCTTATAGATTTCAGGTGATCAGTGACGTCATGTTTTTCTCAAGGCAATAAGTGCTCCAAGGAAAATGAAATGGAATGGTCCAGAACAGCAATTTTTTTTCCCAACCATAACTGGAAATATGAATGATTGAATTAATATGAAAACATGTAATATGAAAATTGAATGATGTAGATCAGGATGGAAAAAATCATTGAAATTAGAGAAACCTTGATTGTATTTAAAATACAGCTTATGGTTATAAAGATACAGTTTATAGTTATAAGGATACTGTTTATAGTTATATAATTATAGCGTATGGTTGTATAAATATAGCTCATGGTTAAACAAATATAACTTATGGATATATAAATATAACTTAAGGTTATGTAAATATAGTTTATGGATATGTAAATATAGCTTATGGTTATGTAAATATAGTTTATTGTTTTATAAATATAACATAAGAATTATATAAATATAGCTTTTGATTATACAAATATAGCAATTGATTATACAAATATAGTTATTGGTTTTATAAATATAACCTGTGGTTATGTAAATACTGCTTATGTTTATATAAATATAGATACTTATAAATATAGATAATTATAAGTTAGAGTTATATAAATATAGCTTACGGTCAACCCTCTCAGCAGTTCCGATACTGGCCTCCCAATATATGTTCCCTGTTAAAATCGAACTTCTCAGCTTATCAAGTCGGTTTCTAAATAATTCGCACAACAAGTTTACGTCGTGGTTTCTATACAAAAACTTTGACTTTCTATAGAAAAGTATATTATCATTTTATGGTATTTGTCACATCACATTCCGCTCTGAGTTCAAGCCCCACCAAGGCCTTCTTAGGTGACAGAATTAATTCTCGGCCAGTTTAACACGTCTACTCAACATCTTGATTGCTTCAAGTAGAGTCCGGACCAGGTCTTTAGTGTTAAGGTATATTCTCCTCTCCCTTCTACTAGTTTCGGAGAACGTATAAAGAATTTTAAGCATTGCCCTCACTGACTAAAAGATAAAGAGAATGTGTGTATGTGTGTGTGTGTGTGTGTGTGTGGTGTGTGTGTGTGTGTGTGTGTGTGTGTGTGTGTGTGCCTGTGTGTGTGTCTGTGTGTGTTATTTTCGAGAAGCAAAAAGTTAATATTAATGAAAATTTAAATTATGATGAATCGTATCATTCTTTAAACCCTAAGTCGGCTTTGGTTGAGCATCTTCGAAACATGGCCACCCTCCCGTCTATATTTATAGTGTAAGCATTTTTTTTTAGGAGATACTGTTACTATTTCCAGCAATTCAAACGATGTTGGGGTGTCTCCCTTTTTCATTAGTTCAGTCGTGTTTTCATATTTCATTAAACGAATATAAACCAATTGCGTTTCATAAGGAGCGATTATTAAGAATTTATGAAGCAATCGACTTAACTTAAACAACTAGAATACTCTTTTATTTTTCGTATTCTTTGTTCCTCTCTCTTCTGTCTGCTTACTCTTCCCCAAAGTCTACACTAGTCTAACGTATCTAGTTTGACTTCCTAAACTAAATTAACATGTTTAGTGGCTTGATCTTCCATATTAAACAAACATATCTAACGGTTTGACTTTCTGTACAAAACGAACTTGACGAGAAATTTGACGTTCTAAACTAAGATGCCTAACTTTCCATACTAAACGAACACATCTACTAGTTTTCCCCTCTACAGTAAACTAACATGTCTACTAGTTTTATCTTCTATACTAACCTGTGTAATGATTTGATCTTCCATGCAAAACAAATATATCTATTAGTTTCACCTTCCGCATTAAACTAACATAACTAGTAATTTGATCTTCCATACTAAACCATCTATAATGGTTTGACCTTCCATACATAACTAACATATCTAGTCGTTTGATCTTCCATAGTAAAATAATATGTATAATGATTTATCCTTTCATACTAAACTAACATATCTAGCAATTTGGCTTTCCATACTAAACTAAAATGTATAATGGTTTGACCTTCTATACTAAACTAACATATCTTATAATTTGACCTTTCATATTAAACTAACAATTATAATGGTTTGACCTTCCATACTGAATTAGTATATATATTTATCTGGCCTTCCATACTAAACTAACATGTCTAGTATTTTGACCTTTCGTGCTAAATATATGTATACAGGTTTGACCCTCTATATTAAACTAATATGTATAAAGGTTTGACCTTCCATACTAAACAAACATGTATAACGGTTTGGGTCTTCCATACTAAACTGGCGTATCTAGTAGCTTGACCTTTCATGCTAAACTAACACGTCTAATGGTTTGACCTTCCATACTAAACTAACATGTCACAGAAAATGGAACTTCAAAACATACACAGATGTTTACCAATCGAAACGCAGTGTTGCGATAATGAAAACATTAAACCAAAAATAAAACACAAACATAAATAAACAAAACTCGCCAGACTAGGTTAGTGGAACGATCAATAAATCTCGTTGTGCAACGCTAATATATCTGAATCCTATCTACTTCACAAATATATTTTCACACAGAAACCTAATGTAGATACAGTAGAACTCTCATGGAAATGATAGAAGTGTGTACTTGTTCGTTGAGTCATTTCTTTGTTTTTTGTGTCGACCTCACCACGTAGGTTGTGAGAATTACCTGCAATATTGCTGAAATCAGAAAAATATTTAACCAGAAGCTTGTGTTTTACATTTTCAAGACTCTTAAACACACGTTTTTATTTGTCAAAGTTGAATTCCGTCCGCACATCTTTCCCTTCTGATACACTGATTCGTATGTGAAAAGTACACATCTACTTACACACAGCAACAAAGCACTGAATACGCTATTCAGGGTATATATATTTTATTTTTTAATTTGAAAATACTTTAGAAATTACGGTGGTGCCTCAAGTTTCGTTTAAAACACTTTTCAAAACCATCCAGTGTTATACAGGAGACGCCGAAGTGTTTGCAGTTTCAATATACATACATATATATATATATATATATATATATATATAATATATGCATGTGTGTGTATGTAAGTATGTATGAATGCGTGTGTGTGTGTATATATAATATATATATGCAACAAATAAAGTTAATCGCCACATCAATAAGGCTGTTCAATGTTACTACTGCTTTAACTTCAGGCAGATCTTCCACCAGCTGGTTATAGGTGCAGCCTGCACGTTGTACATTTGTGTTGCCTGCAGGAGAGTGAACCCCTACCATCCTCCAGCAGACGAGAGGATCGCTAGACTTATTTGCCTTCCAGCTACTTTGCTCGTCCTCAGTTGTGAACACCTTTTCGTCAGAGAGATGGCCAGGGTCCACTCCAGCAAGCAATATATAGTAAACACAGCGACCATCGGTCACTGATTTGCAAAAAGCACACATGTATGTCTGTATGTATGCATGCATGCATGTATGTATGTATGTATGTATGTATGTATGTATGTATGTATGTATGTATGTATGTATGTATGCATGTATGTATGTATGTATGTATGTATGTATGTATGTAGTATGTATGTATGTATGTATGTATGTATGTATGTATGTATGTATGTATGTATGCATGCATGTATGTATGTATGTATGTATGTATGTATGTATGTGTATGTATGTATGTATGTATGTATGTATGTATGTATACTCACACATATATGCTCATATATATTCTTGTTGTTTTATTATAGATAATAAAACATATGGACAGACAGATGATACAAAGGCGGACAAGAGAATCAGCAATTAGAAGGACAGGGAGAAAAAAAAGCAAAGGACGGGTCATTCGTGGCCTTCCTTCATCAGTTAAGTTACTAGATGTCCTTACAGTTTCGGGCAGTTACACTTGAGATTGTTCGATCTGGTTGCCCCACAAAAAGTCTAAGCTAAGAGCATTAGATTTTTTGGTAAGAAAACTAGCAAATGTGTACAGCAACAAAGACAAAAAAAAACCGAGAACATGGTACACAATAACAAATACAAACAACAAGAATATAACAACAGATGTCTTTCGACTGAGAACGAATCAAATTGAGCTGGCGTGTATGAAGTGAAAGCCTAAAGGCAGGAACAGAGGAGATGCACATAAGAGGTGTTGGCGGTGGGCAGTGAGGCCAAGAAAGAAACAGCATGGCTGGTCACATGGAAGGAGGAGATAAGGGCAGGGGGTAACGGGATTGAAGGATTAGAAAAAATCAAAGCGACAAAGGGAAAGGTACAGGGGAGATAAATAAGGAGGAAAAGTGAGAGTTAAAGAAAGAGAGGGACAAGAAATGTAAGAGGGAGGGGGAACGAGAAAAGGAAAAGAAGAAAAAGTGTGCGGGGGACTAAAAGATAGAGTAAAAGAGTCGTACAAAATTTAGATACATACCTACTATAAGGTGAGCACAAGTGTGTACGTACTCGGCTATATGTATATATAATTATAAAAAATGGGACAAAAATGTAATGGAGGACAATCCAGCTTACCAACCACATGGTTCCGGGTTCAGTCCCACTGCTTGGCACCTTGGGCAAGTGTCTTCTATTATAGCCTCGGGCCGACCAAAGCTTTGTGAGTGGATTTGGTAGACAGAAACTCAAAGAAGCCCGTCGTATATATGTATATATCTGTATATATATATGTGTGTGTCTGTGTTTGTCTCCCTAGCATTGCTTGACAACCGATGCTGGTGTGTTTATGTCCCCAACACCTAGCGGTTCGGCAAAAGAGACCGATAGAATAAGTACTAGGCTTACAAAGAATAAGTTCCGGGGTCGAATTGCTCGACTAAAGCGGTGCTCCAGCATGGCCGCAGTCAAATGACTGAAACAAGTAAAAGAGTAAAAGAGAGTAATATATATATATATATATATATATATATATATATATATATATATATATATATATATATTATATATATATATATAGTATATTTGCTACTCAAATGTGGCTAACCCCTAAGGGTGGATGCTACTGTAGCTTGTAGCCCCAGGAGGACACCTCATCCAGTTCGCTATTGACACACTTTCTGTGCCCTATCAGTATTTGCAAAGGGAAGCCATCCTTCCCGCCTTCAACCTAGTATGATACACATGGACTCGAGTTTCTGAGTATTGAACCGTCATCAGCCTGTGACGATTACCGGTTGTCGATGAAAAGTAGGCCTCCTTTTGCAAATATATCAGTGACAAACAGTCACTGATATCAAAAAAGTGTAAACAAGCAAAAATAAATCTCACCTTTAGGGGTTAGTCACATTTATGTGGCAAATATACTTCACGATGTCGTGCAGCTATTGTTTATACCTCGCTCAGAGATTTATACATACATATATATATATATATATATTATATATATATATATATATAATATATATATATATAAGTAGTTGAATGAATTATCTTAGTATGGATAATTCGGTTAACCGATACCTGGGTAGCAAATTCACGTCAGTAAAACACGGTTGAAGCTACATGCCAAGGGCAGAGATCACGTGCTTTCGTGTGGAAATTTGTGTGTTTTTTTAATACAAATAAATGAAAGAAAGGGGTTTAACGACGATTTAACAAAATTCCTTTATTCTCGACATATGTTTCGAAGGCTGCATATTCCTAATTTCGAAGGAATATGCAGCCTTCGAAACATATGTCGAGAATAAAGGAATTTTGTTAATTCGTCGTTCAACTCTATTCTTTCATTTATTTGTATATATATATATATATACACGTATATAGGTATATATTGAAGTAATAAAGTTAATGACCAATAGTTTCGCATCCACGAAAGCCGTAGTTTCGTGGACGATTCATCAGACTCTAATTCGAAAACAAATTTAACTCAACGACAACTGCTACTGTTTGGGTTGTTTTTGTAAATGTATAAGGTGAACATATATGCGTGAGTGTGCATACATATATACATACGTACATACATACATACATCCATACATAAATACATACGTACATACATACATACATACATACATATATACATACGTACATACATACATACATACATACATACATACATACATACATACATGCATATATACATACGTACATACATTCATACATACATACATACATACATACATGCATGCATGCATATATACACATATATAGTGTTCGGGCTAAATTTGACAGTTTGCATAGAAGGAAAAGAAAACATGCTTTTCTCTCAGTGTCCCTGGAAAGATGTACCTCCTCGATCTGGGCCACCAGCTTTGCCTCCAGCTCAACAAACAGCTTGGCCACCGGCTTTGACACCGTCTCGGCCTTGGCGTTGCAGGCTGAGCAGTTGAGGTCTTTCTAAAACGCACCCCATACATAGTAATCCATGGGATTACAATTGGAAAATTAGAAGGCCAGACATTGGGGTTGTTGAAGTCGTGGAAATTCTCCGACAACCACTTGACTCTTTTCGGAGGTATGGCAAGGAATCAAATCTACTTTACCCCCGAAGCTATTGCAGTAGACACTTGCACCAAGTGTCACACAGTGGGACTGCATGCGGAACCATATGGTTGGGAAGCAAACTTCTTATAAGGATTCAAATGACAATTAT
>NW_021835724.1:32500-39151 GCF_006345805.1 Octopus sinensis
CTATTAAATTTCAAATTTCCGCACTAAGGCACGGAGTATATGCCCTATGGTCGTAATTTCAACCGTGTTCTTTCTGTTGTGAGTTTGCTACCCAGGTATCGGTTATCTTTCGAATTATCCGTAATAAGATAATTCATTTATCTACTTATATATATATATTGCTCTTTATCAACATAAATACGTGCATGCATACATACATACATACATACATACATACATACATACATACATACATACAAATATACATACATACATACATACATACATACACACACATACATACATACATACATACATACATACATACATACATACATACATACATACATACATACATACATACATACATGCTTGGTTGGATGGCGTTGCTGAATTCACCGTTCGAAAATATATAGTTTTCAAAATGACACACAGACAATGAGCTAATAAACAGAAACAATATTATCTCTAAATCTCTCAAAGAGAAATATTCAGTAACAGTTCTTTAAAAATTGTTATAAGGCAGACAAACTATGAACGTGTGTGTGTGTGTGTGTGTGTGTGTGTGTGTGTGTGTGTTGTGTGTGTGTGTCTACATATTTATGTATTTATACACACACATATACAGGGTGGGTGAAAAGTAAGTAGGCATTAAAAATTGATAATAAAATCCATATATATATATGTGTGCGTGTATGTTTGTGTGTCTGTGTTTGTCCCTCTAGCATTGCTTGACAACCGATGCTGGTGTGTTTATGTCCCCATCACTTAGCGGTTCGGCAAAAGAGACCGATAGAATAAGTACTGGGCTTACAAAGAATAAGTCCCGGGGTCGATTTGCTCGACTAAAGGCGGTGCTCCAGCATGGCCGCAGTCAAATGACTGAAACAAATAAGAGAGAAAGAAGAAAGTATTCCTTTTACAAACTTTTTGAAACAAATGATACATGTTCTTTATTGCATGGGTAAATGAAAGTAAATCTTCATATTTCAACGTAAGCACCGGTGGCCTCAACCAGTTTCCTCAAACGGCAAGGTATGGAATGAACAACCTTCTGAAGGACGTCGTCTGGGATATCATTGAGAATCTCCTGAATCCGTGTGATCGGTACTATAACATCCCAGCCTCGTCACTCGAGATGTTTTCAAGCAGTTCAGGCCAATCTTCATACAGACCGAGCATTAACTCTCCATATTCCGTTCTGCGGTCACAGTCTTCAGGTTTTAGCTCCTGCACGTAATGAGGTTTCCATGGACGAACATTCAATTCTTTATCCTAAACAGTACGTATTGTGTGTCTTGTTATTCCAGTTCCACGGGCTGCGATTACACATCTCTTGCACTGTTGCCACGTTTTGCGCTGATCGGGATGTGGTTGGACGGCCACTTCGTCTTGCATTGTTTATAGAGCCCGCGATCATCAGCTTTGCACGACAACTTTTTATTGTCTCCGGACGTAGTGTTGCATGCTCACCTTTCCATGCATGCCACCATCTCTGAACCAAAACAACGGATTTCCACACTTCATAGCGTGCTGCTATCTTAGCTCGCTCCTGAACAGTCAATCGACCGGCCATCTGGAAAATAAGAAATATGAAATGAGACAATGAAAAATTCAAAATCCCCATCAGTGTTCTCTATTTAAAAAATGTTTTCGTTATGGCTTCAGTGATACTAAAAATTCTATAAGCAATTTCTAATGCCTAGTTACTTTCTACCATCCTGTGTGTGTGCGTGTATATACATACATATATATATATATATATATATATATATACTATTTTACTTGTTTCAGTCATTTGACTGTGGCCATGCTGGAGCACCGCCTTTAGTCGAGCAATTCGACCCCAGGACTTATTCTTTGGAAGCCTGTTTCTTATTCTATCGGTCTCTTTTGCCGAACCGCTAAGGTACCTTAGATCACACCTATCTGAGCAGAGCTAGGTTAAACACACCACCATCGGTTGTCAAGCGATGTTGGGGGGACAAACACAGACACACAAACATATACACACACATACATATATATATATATTGTCTATGTGCATTTATAAGACAGACCAAATATGAATGTGTGTGTATGTGTGTGTGTGCGCGCGCGCAAAGCAGTGCTGGTCTTAAGAAAAGTTAAGTGTCCATAGCACAGCTACTTAACCAGACATGACTTTTACATGATATCACCAATCACATTGTTATTATTTGTTTCTCAGTTTCGACTCGCTGATTGCATTTCTTCTTTACCTGGCTATGAAATGGCGGGAATATTACTATATCTATAAGCCATATGTATAAGAAAGATCGTGCCTTCTTTGAAAAAAGAACTGCACGGTACTAAGGGAATGGAATCCTTTTGCTGTAGCTACTTTGTTTGTTTGTTTGTTTGTTGAGCGAAGCGGTCTTCGTCCCTGTGGGAGAAGTCCAAAACGTGGTCCTTTGCTATTCGTAAGACCCACAGAAGGGAAAGCAGGTCAATCCCCAACACCGAGAGCATCGACAGATGGATGAATGCGCATCCAGGCTCAGCGGTTGTGTAGGAAGTCGGGGACAAGAAACAGGAAGAAAGAGTGAGAGAAAGTTGGAGTGAAAGAGTACAACAGGGGTCGCCACCCCCACCCCCTGTCGGAGCCTCGTGGAGCTTTAGGTGTTTTCGCTCAATAAACACACACAACGCCCAGTCTGGGAATCGAAACCGCGAGTCCGCTGCCCTAACCACTAGGCCATTGCGCCTCCACTGCTGTAGCTGCTTCGGCCCTAGATCACACCTATCTGAGCAGAGCTAGGTTAAACGTCATTCAGTTGTAACTATCCTGTCTTCTTTAGAGGCAGAAAGGTGTGTTTAGAGGAAGATTTCGTTACTATTTCAAATTGTTTGATTTTGCTTCATTTAGTGTAGCTTTTTAAACTGAAATATTTATCAGTCATACACACTAACACAATTGATACTGTCTTTGCTTGACCTTCTGTAATCAGTGGAAACCATTAATAGTTATAGTTTTACTGATCAGGTCTACGAACATAAGAGGACCCCTCTGTTCGCTTTGCTTCATTTAGTGCGGCAGTTTTAGCTGAAGTATTTATCATACGCACTAATATGATAAACAGAGTTTATGTACGGCTTGACCTTTATTAATATGTGATAGCCATTAATGGAGATCATTTCTATGAACATAAGAGGAGAGAAGAAAATTATAGCTGTGATATTGACACCATTAGCAATAAATATGAAGTCAAAAACCTACTAGAGAAAAATGAAACTTTACCGTCAGCATTACAGCATCTGATATAATTTAAGTTCGTGTTGGTATACTGATGTCTTTTCTGGTAGACATTAAAATATGGAGACGTTGTGATGAAGATACAGAGAACTAGAGAGCGTTTACCAGGTAGGAAGACTAACATCAGCTTTGCAAAATCAAAAAAGGATTTTCTAAATGTCATCAATAAATAAAGGTAAAACAGATTATACTGCAATGTTAAAACGACTAGGTGGTTCAGTGGTAGAATGCTCACCTGCCACGCGGGCGGCCCCCGTTCGTTTCTCGGCCGATGCACAAGGATTTTTTTTCTATGGCGGTGAGCTGGCAGAAACGTTAGCACGCCGGACGAAATGCATAGCCGCATTTCGTCTGTCGTTACGTTCTGAGTTCAAATTCCGCCGAGGTCGACTTTGCCTTTCATCCTTTCGGGGTCGATAAATTAAGTACCAGTTACGCACTGGAGTAGATATAATCGACTTAATCCGTTTGTCTGTCCTTGTTTGTTCCCTCTATGTTTAGCCCTTTGTGGGTAGTAAAGAAATAAATACTGCAAATATATGGGAAACTACCACCTGTGTCATCTCTTGTGAAAGGTAGGAGAGTCCAGTTTGCTGGACATTGTTGTAGAGCTGAAAAAGAAGTAATTTCTACTCTTCTCCTCTGGAAGCCATCTACTCGCAATACCAGAGAGCGCACACTCTCCTACCCTGATGTAATCTCCAGGGATACAAGCATCCAGCAACAGGACCTCCGTAATGCCATGATGGACCGTGAAGTCTGGCGTAGCATGGTAAATTCCATTGTCTCGACCACGGTCGAACAATGATGATGATGATGTTGTTTAGTCTCAGGTTAACTCTGATCAAGCAGACTTATAATAATAGCACGTTAGTATTTGGTTATTGTTGTCGCTATCGTTGTTCTTCTTTGATCCAGTATCAGACAAAGACATTAAAACAGTGACAATCTCATTGTTTTCTCTATACAGTAATTATATAAACCAATGTGCTCTTCATTCATTAAGACGCGATGGTATTACTAAAGGGAAGACGGCGAGCTGGCAGAAACGTTAGCACGCCGGGCGAAATGCGTAGCCGTATTTCGCCTGCCGTTACGTTCTGAGTTCAAATTCTGTCAAGGTCGACTTTGCCTTTCATCCTTTCGGGGTCGATTTAAATAAGTACCAGTTACGCACTGGGGTCGATAATATCGACTTAATCCGCTTGTCTGTCCTTGTTTGTCCCCTTTGTGTTTAGCCCCTTGTGGGTAGTAAAGAAATGGGTATTTCGTCTGCCGTTACGTTCTGAGTTCAAATTCCGCGAAGGTCGACTTTGCCTTTCATCCTTTCGGGGTCGATTAAATAAGTACCAGTTATTACTATTAGATCAAGTAAAGACGTGCTGCTTCCTTTTTCATTTGTTCTTAGTCGAAGGACAGGTACGATCCTTAGGATCCCTTGTTTCACCTTTAAGTTAAAGGGCCATATTTATTAAACAGTTTCTGTTACATCCATGTGTATGAATGTATATGTGTGTGTTAACATGCGTACGTTCGCGCACGCAAATGCATATAAGTATATATATATATATTTATACTTATTTATCTTCATATGTCTATGAATATATACCTACATACATTTAATACATGCATACACACTCAGACTCATACACTACATACATATATAGTGTGTGCGTATATATATATTTATATATATATATATATATATATATATATATATATATATAGAGAGAGAGAGAGAGAGAGAAGAGAGATAGATAGAGAGATAGATAGAGAGATAGATAGAAGATAGATAGATAGATAGATAGATAGATAGATAGATAGATAGATGATAAGTGTGTGTTTATAAATATATGTATATATTTATATTTATGCGTATGTACACCCACACACACACACATCCATGCATATTTTGGAAAGAGGGGCATGTCTTGCCAACTGTCATTCGCTCGCGTTGATTTTTGCTGATTATTATTTTCTTCAGGATAATAATATTCTTCTAACACTCCTTATGTTATATTATTTTGACTTCCTCCGAACTTCCGTCGATACTACAGGAATACTAAAACTCGTGCAAATCCGGTAGTCTTTCGTACAGTTTCTCTCACCTGGGACAAGAGGCAAAACATCTACCCATGGTACAGAACAGTGAAATCTAATTAGTCTGCCATGGCGGTGCCGGTATAAAAGATTCTGAGAACGACTAATCAAACAATCCTAGTTAATTGGCTAACGCGTTGGCTAGAAATAATCCTGTCTTATTTTAGGACAAGGCCCGCAGTTTCAGTGGAACGAGATTAGTTTATTTTATCGACCCCCACCCCCAAATGAGATGCCAAGTTAATCTCGGCAGAATTTGAACCCAGAACGTAAAGCTGAAAGAAATATCTATTTCTTTACTACCCACAAGGGGCTAAACATAGAGAGGACAAACAAGGACAGACAAACGGATTAAGGACAAACGGATTAAGTCGATTATATCGACCCCAGTGCATAACTGGTACTTAATTTATCGACCGCAAAAGGATGAAAGGCAAAGTCGACCTCGGCGGAATTTGAACTCAGAACGTAACGGCAGACGAAATACAGCTACGCATTTCGCCCGGCGTGCTAACGTTTCTGCCAGCTCGCCGCCTTAGAAATATCGCTGAAAGAAATATCGCTAAGCATTTTGTCCGATGCGGTAACGATTCTGCTAGCTCATTGCCCTTAGTTGACTGGTTATAATTCTTTCTACGATCATTCTTTCTACGATACAAGGCCTGAAATTTTGCGCGTAGGGGTTAGTCGATTACATCGACCCCGGTGCTCAACTAGTACTTATTTTATCGAACCCAAAATGCTGAAAGGTAAAGTCGACCTCGGCGGAATTTGAACTCAGAACGAAAAAGTGGAACGAAATGCCGCCAAGCAATTTGTTCGACGCGCTTACAACTCTGCCATTTCACCGAGTAGTAATAATAGTTTCAGTTTTAAAGCTGCTAGCTGGCAGAATTGTTAACATGCCGGGCAAAATATTTATCGGCATTTCATCAGCCATTATGTTCTGAGTTCAAATTCGCCGAGGTACTTAATTTATCGATCTAGAAAGGATGAAATGCAAAGTCGATCTCGGCGGAATCCGAACTCGAACATTATGCCAGAAGAAATGCTGCTAAGCATTTTCTGCGATATGATGACGATTCTGCCGGCTCACCGCCCTTGTTGAGAAGTAACAATAGTATCAAATTTTAGCAAAAAGGGAGAAAATTTCGGGGGAGAGGATAAGTCGATTAGACCAGCTCAGTGATCAACTGGTACTTATTTTATCCTTTTCTACTCTAGGCACAAGGCCCGAAATGTTTGGGGAGGGGGCCAGTCGATTAGATCGACACTGTACGCAACTGGTACTATTTTAT
>NW_021835725.1:0-7500 GCF_006345805.1 Octopus sinensis
TAATTATAATGTTTCCTTGTGACTAATCCGGAAGCAAATGTGATTCGTCATCAGTTGCGTCATTGTTCCCGCCACCTTACTCTCACCTTACGCTTTTTCATCTCACGCAACCACACATGCATGTATAAACACACATATACATATACGTGTATGCATACATACATACATGCAAACACAGACATATATACATACGTACATATATATATATATATACACATACAAAGTGCAAAGAAAACTGCAGCAACGATAACGACAGAAAAATAGAAAGAAAAACAAGAAAGGACTTCTTATCGATGTTATGCTTTAAATTGATATCATTTCACATAATTACAATAATATTAAATATAACGCTGTTAAAATTAATAACAATGAAGAGAAATAGAAGTATCTCATCTCATGTTTAAATAATGTCCCGCATAATGATACCAGTGAAACACTGGGGTTGATGTAATCTACTAATTCTCTCCGCTAAAATTTCAGGCCTTGTGCCTTTAGTAGGAAAAATTATTATAATTATAATTATCACTATTATTATTATTATATATTATTATTATTATTATTATTATTATTATTATTATTATTATTATTATCATTATTATTATTATTATTATTATTATATTATTATCTGTTATTATATTATTATTATTATTATTATCTTTATTACTGTTTGTAGTAGTAGTAGTAGTAGTAGTAGTAGTAGTAGCAGCAGCAGCAGCAGTAGTAGTAGTAGTAGTAGTAGTAGTAGTAGTAGTAGTATAGTAAATGACATGCAAATGAATAATCGTTCACAACAAAACAGGATAAGCTCAGATACTTCGGAAAGCAACAGAAACATTGTAGAAGTCAGAAGAAGAAGAAGAAGAAAAGAACAACAACAACAACCAACACAACAACAAGAAGAACAAGAAGAACAAGAAGAGCAAGATGAACAAGAAGAACAAGAAGAACAAGAAGAAGAAGAACAACAACAACAACAACAAGAACAAGAAGAAGAAGCAGAAGAAGAAGAAGAAGAAGAAGAAGAAGAAGAAGAAGAAGAAGAAGAAGAACAACAACAACAACAACAACAACAACAACAACAACAACAAGAGTATCAGCAACGAGAGCAACAGGAAAGACAATTATAACGACAACAGCAACAGCATCAATGTGAATAAAAAAAAACAACAAAAATATCAATAATTACGAAAACAACACTAAAAGCAACAGCAACATTAATAATTTGTACATATATCAGAGACGGAATGTTACTTTTTTTTTATTTACTTTTAAACAGATTTCTCGTAAATATATTGGCAATTTGTAGAAAGCATCGTAGCCTAATTAAGGTGAATTCTTATAGATTAACGCATCAGCGCCGTCATCAATTGTCGTTAAAAGGAAGTTCACAACGCCGCTGAGCATGCTGGGATGTGTACAGCTTAAAGAAGTTGCAAATATCCACTTCATCAAATTGTTTTTCGCATTAGGTGCCGCGAGATGACGTCACCGGCGATAATGGAGAGAAACTGGGAAGAGAGCGGAGATTAAGAGAGCTATCGTGTAGGAAACTGGTGAGAGAGAGAGAGAGAGAAAGAGAGAGAGAGAGAGAGAGAGAGAGAGAGAGAGAGACATACGGAGAGAGAGACACACACACACGGGGAGAGGGTGACAGAGACGGAGATGCCTATAGTTAATATTGTCTATACAAACATGAATATATACATATATTTATAAGCACGCACACGTATCTGTGTGCATAAGCTCATGTATCTATCCATGAATCCGTGCGTGCATATGTGTATACTTACATACATACATACATACATACATACATACATACATACATACATACATACATACATACATACATATATGCATTTATACAAATATATATTCACAGAGAGAGAGAGAGAGAGAGAGTGAAAGGAAGGGATAGTCAGACAGATAGATAGGTAGATAGATAGATAGAGAGATAGATAGATAGATAGATAGATAGATAGATAGAGAGATAGATAGATAGATAGATAGATAGATAGATAGATAGATAGAGAGATAGATAGATAGATAGATAGATAGATAGATAGATAGATAGATAGATAGATAGATAGATAGATAGATAGATAGAGATTACCAAATTTGATAGAACAGACCAAGAAATTACAGAAAGTGAAAAGTTAGAGAAAACGTAGGAAAGGAGTTCAAATTTCGCCGAGGTCGACTTTGCCTTTCATCCTTTCGGGGTCGATTAAATAAGTACCAGTTATGCACTGGGGTCGATGTAATCGACTTAATCCCTTTGTCTGTCCTTGTTTGTCCCCTCTATATTTTGTCCCTTGTGGGCAATAAAGGAATAAGAAACGTTAGCACGCCAAGCGCTAAATGCTTAGCGGTATTTCATCTGTCGTTACGTTGTGAGTTCAAATTCCGCCGAGGTCAACTTTGCCTTTCATCCTTTCGGGGTCGATAAATTAAGTACCAGTTACGCTCTGGGGTCGATATAATCGACTTAATACCTATGTCTGTCCTTGTTTGTCCCCTCTATGTTTAGCCCCTTGTGGGTAATAAAGAAATAGGTATTTCATCTGTCGTTACGTTGTGAGTTCAAATTCCGCCGAGGTCAACTTTGCCTTTCATCCTTTCGGGGTCGATAAATTAAGTACCAGTTACGCTCTGGGGTCGATATAATCGACTTAATACCTATGTCTGTCCTTGTTTGTCCCCTCTATGTTTAGCCCCTTGTGGGTAATAAAGAAATAGGTATTTCATCTGTCGTTACGTTGTGAGTTCAAATTCCGCCGAGGTCAACTTTGCCTTTCATCCTTTCGGGGTCGATAAATTAAGTACCAGTTACGCTCTGGGGTCGATATAATCGACTTAATTACCATGTCTGTCCTTGTTTGTCCCCTCTATGTTTAGCCCCTTGTGGGTAATAAAGAAATAGGTAGTCATCGTCGTTACGTTGGGAGTTCAAATTCCGCCGAGGTCAACTTTGCCTTTCATCCTTTCGGGGTCGATAAATTAAGTACCAGTTACGCTCTGGGGTCGATATAATCGACTTAATACCTATGTCTGTCCTTGTTTGTCCCCTCTATGTTTAGCCCCTTGTGGGTAATAAAGAAATAGGTATTTCGTCTGTGTGAATTTGGATTTATTGATAATTATTATTGGAGTGCGTCTGTATAGTAAATGCACGTTGCTATTGACTGTTTTTGTGTTATTTCCTGTTATAATTATCGTACATTCGGGTTGAGAACTTTGGAAACTCCCAAAAGTCCTTGACCTGGGAGAGGAGCCTTGCCTGTTTGGGATAAGCTCGCAAGACATGGTAAGCGTCAGTCTCCGACCTGTCCAAGATGCAGGGGAGGCAGGGAAACCGTCCCTCACGCTATTGTCCAGTATCCGGAGATATCTGAAATGTGGGTTTATGCTGAACACCTGTTGTCCGGCAAAGGAAGAGTACGGCTGTCGACTGAGTCAATTATAAAAATTGACCCACCGGAACTTTTAACAAACGAAGGTAAGAATTGTTTTCGCAGTGTATTCCATTCGTCAAACATAGAGTTGGGTTTGAAATTCCACCAGAACGCCTGATGAAGGCTGGAGAGTACATTAGCCGAAACGTTGTGATAACAACAAAGAAGATGAGGACACCTATTCGTCCATTATAAATAATGTACAGAATAAGGATGTTTGGAATATTTGGAATATTTTCTGTGAAAAAGTACCAGCGTTCAACTGGTATTTATTTTATCGATCACAAATGCCTAAAAAGCTAAGTAAACCTCAGTGGTATTTTGAACTCAGAACATAAAGAGCCCGAAGCAATGTCGCCAAGAATTTTCTCCGACGCAATAACGATTCTACTAACTCGCCGCCTATATCTCTTTGATTAATGATTACGGTTAAATTATAGCCAAGTAATAATACTTTTTCATTATGTGCTTTATTAGAAAGATATCTATTTGTCAGCTCATCCTCCGAGTTCGCTATAATGTCTTGCTTCGTGAAGATGCTAATTCCATTTCACATAAAAATAGTCATAATATTTCAGCATCCACGCATGCGTCGAAGATTAATTTCAATATTATGACCATATTCTTTTATTCTTTTACTCTTTTGTTTCAGTCCCCTGACTGCGGCCATGCTGAAGTATCGCTTTTAAAGGTCTTTTAGTCAAAGAAATCGACCCCAGGACTTATTTTTTGTAAGCCTAGTACTTATTCTATCAATTTCTTTTGGCGAACCAAAAACGGTTATCAAGTGATGGTGAGGGGACAAACGCAAACTTAAGACTCACACAAACAAACATATATAGGATGGGTTTCTTTGAGTTTCCGTCTACCAAATCCACTCACAAGGCTTTAGTAGGCCCAAGGCTATAGTAGAAGACACTTGCCCAAGGTGCCATGCAGACGGAATGAACCCGGAATCATGTGGTTGGGAAGGAAACTTATTACCATACAGCCACGCCTGCACCTAATTCCGCCTAGATCCACTTTGCCTTTCATCATTTTCGTGTCCATAAAATAAGTACCACTTGAACACAAGGGTCACTGTAATCAACTTATGTCCTCTCCTGAAATTGCAGCCCTTGCTCCAAAATTTGAAATCGATATTATGACTCTATATTCCGCATAAATATATCTTTTATCATTATGTGTATGAATCATTATTTTTGCCTACCATTGAGCGTAAGCATTATTGTTTACATCCTAAATGTTCAATACCAAGTTTAGTTGAATGGTTAGCACAGTTTCCACATGGCTGCCCAATCTTCGGAATTCTGAAGTTTTAGATATTCAGTAAACTCTTTGTTGCAATAGCATTAATAAGATTCATTTTATTGTTCGTGTTGTTCCAACTCGTTGCTTCCATTTCGGATCTTATGCCTTTCCTTTGCAATGCTAATGGGGATTTTTATTTCATTCAATTTAGTGGAAGATATACACGTAATTATTTCATATACCCACTTCAATGCTAGGCTTTGTTAGATGAAGCGGCTTTATCAATGAGAATCTTGACATTTGCAAAAAGGCTCCATATTCTAATCAATATGTTCTTAACTAGACCGCCAATAATGGACTTTAGATTGTTAGACAATTTATAGTTTGTGAAAAAATAATGTGTCAGAATTCTTAGGCTATGTGTTATACCGAGAAAAATAACACCAATACTGTTTTCAAAAGTGCGTGGTCTAGTGTTTAAGTTGTTGCATTCAGGACAGCAAGATCGTGGTTTCGGTTTGTGGATCCGGCTATATGCTTTGCTTTTCAGTAAAATATATCCTTACCCATTGCTCCAGTCCGTTCAGTTTTGAATGAGCTCCAACAATAACTGGAAGTTAACCTTGTTCCAGATCAGTATCCTGTTCAAGGTGGTGTGTCTTAATCTGTCATTTATAAGCCAAGGAGACTGGTTTAAGCAAGAAGACTGGTATTACGAGTCGTTGTGTTCATGACAGACCTAACAGACAGGTTAAAGATTTTGAAGATTATACGGAAGCGCGTCCGGAGACTTTTCTAAAGACAAAACAAAAATATTCATAGCCGTTTACAGAAAATAGCTCTCTGGTGTAAAACCACTGCAGAAATCGGGACAATCTCGAAGTAATTTATCGACTTTTAATATTAAAGAAACTTCGATTGAAATGTAAGAACGCTTGGATATATCAAAATCATACACTTTGAATTTCGTATGCAATTACGAGAACAAAATGAGCTGGGAGAAGATTCCAGATGATTGGGTGGAGGACTTAGTGAGGAACTAGAGGAAATGAATGCAATATGCGAGGGGAGACGGAGAAATGTTTAGATCGGTGATAACCGACTGGTGGAGATGTATGTATGTATGTATGTATGTATGTATGTATGTATGTATGTATGTATGTATGTATGTATGTATGTATGTGTGTGTGTATGCATGCGTACATGGATGTATATGCGTATGCATTATTCTTCAAGATGCTGTACATTAATTCTGTTCGTATTTGTTCTCTAGCGTTATTGTTGCTACTCTTTTGCCTTGGTGAATGACTCCTTATAATATACTGCGCTCATTTGTGGTTTCTGTCGTGACAAAATTCAATTGCAATATTTGATAATAGAATGGTCAGGCTGTTTTATATGTGTTGCATTTTTCTCCTGTAATAAATAGCATGTTAATAATGACTAGACTGTAAAGCGCAAAGGAATAGAAACAGTGTGTCGTTTACATGTTCATTCAGAAAAAAACATGAAAACATATAATATTAAGTAATACAATAGGATTCGATCTAATGCTGACGGTGAAATCATTGAGAAGAAAGCGGTGATTGATTACAATGTGAGATATCACTAAGCATGTGCCAGAGCCCATCGTTACAGCTGCCAATCTCTGCTAAATCCCATGACAGTGTTTTGTTTTGTGTTATTCCTGCAAAATTATTGCTAAATGGCATGATTCTCGGGCTGAAGATATCAGGCATTTCTACAAAATGTTGAATTAATATTTCGATGATGAAGAGGTGGTCGCATCGACGTCTTATCCAGTTGAAGAAAAATTGCTATTTTCTGGAAGTGTGATCAGTCAGCTTACTTTCATTCAGGACTGCAATATTGGTTTCAAATTTTGGCAAAGGGTCAACAATTTTGGTGGTGGAGGTAAGTAAGCCAATTACACCAACCCCAGTATTCAACTGGAACTTAATTTATCGACACGAAAAGGATGAAAGGCAAAGTCGACCACGGCGGAATTTAAACTGAGAACGTGCAAGCGGACGAAATGCCGCTAAGCATTTTGCCCGGGGTGCTAACGGTTCTGCCAGGTTGCAGCCTGTCCAGAACTGTTATAGGGGAGGGAGCCAGTCGATTAGATCGACCCCAGTACGCAACTGGTGCTTAATTTATCGACCCCAAAAATGCAAAGTCGACCTCGGCGGAATTTTAACCCTGAACGTAAAGACACGAAATACCATGTGGCACTTCGCCCGGCGTGGAAATGTTTCTGCTAGTTCACCTTAGGACTGTTATAGTAATAATGAGCCACTATAGTTCTTTGGTTGTTAGGGCTGATTATCATTTAGGTTTTTCTGCACCATCCTGGATGAACATTGCCTGCGACAATTCCTGCGGCATATGCCTTTTTTTAGCGTGACTATAAGCGAACTTCTAAACTATGATTGTACAAATATATTTTGCACAACCTTTCTTAATTCTTCTGTAATTAATTAATTCTATCTTGACTAAACTTTGCGTAAAGACCATATAAGTAATTTGCTATTCCAAAATATAAACAACTTTTTGTAGTTGTGAACGAACGACTCGGTATCCATAGCTGACAACTTACAATGATACAAAAAAACAAGCATCCTAAAGTTAGGTTCGACGAAATCATTCAAAAACCATTGGTGCGTTATTCACATATTTTGTCTATAAGGAGAATCTTTTTTTTTTCTCCCGAGGCCATTTCTGCACCGTATGTCTTTCCCTACTCGAGAGTAAACCAGCATGCTTTATATATATATTATTGTATACACCAATA
>NW_021835725.1:17500-39713 GCF_006345805.1 Octopus sinensis
GCGTACACACATTCACAGACGCACGCACACAAACGCTTGTACTTAAGAAATCTTTTAACAATCTTTTTGCACAAAGGCGTACTTTTAGTGTGACAAATGATTATATACTTGAGAAATACATACATAGATAATCCATACGTACATACATAGATATATTCATATATACATATATGTGTGTGTGTGTGCGTGCGTGTGTGTGTATATATATGTATAATATATATATATATATATATATTATATGCATATAATAATAATAATAATAATAATAATAATAATAATAATAATAATAACTGGTACATCACACGTATTGAGAAGAGCATTGTCGATGTGAGAACTATTACCACCCATGTATTTTAATTTAACTTTATTTCTATGAAAAAAAAAATGAACGAACTAGTGAGTTTAGTTTAATGGCCTACCAATGTATACTATGAGTTTCTTTGCCCTAGGAGTCGGGAAGACACTCGGCAAGAAATAGAAGCAAATTTGAAACAAGAAGAAAAACCCATAAATAATAACAACAACAACAACAACAACAACAACAACAACAATAATAATAATAATAATAATAAAAACAATAATATAGTTGAAATTTATAGAATAACAAAACACGAAGACAGGTTTATAAACAACAAGCAGGTGTAATAGTTTGACGCTGGAGAATGTGAGAAATTCTTTTACGTTATATATGTGTGTGCGTGTGCGTGTGTGTGTGTGTGTGCATGTGTGTGTGTTTGTTTGTTCTTGTGTGTGTATATATATATATATTATGTATTGGCAATAATAACATATACAAGTATGTATATTATTACGCTTTAAATGTTCTTGATGCTAGTATTATTGTCCATGTCTTATTCTCTCAATCTCATCTCTTCTCATTTATGCTGTCGTTATTGTTGCTCATCTAATTTGTTCGGTATTTTATTTTTAATTTCAGCTAATTCTTAAATTTCTCTTCTTGTGATGTCTGAGAGTTTTGTTTTTTATTCTGTCGTTCTATGAAACTACTCCATCTGGACCGAACAGATGTATGAATAATAGCAATTTAACCATAGACTTTCACAACTTTTGTATATTTAGTACTAATTTGTTAAAATTCTGTTTCACTTTTCAGAAAGAAGGATGTTATTTGCGGTAGATTTAACGGGTATTCTTATCTAATTGATCGACCATCTATTGGTTCTCTCAGGCGCACTTTCTATTGGTGTTGTTGAAGGTAACCTTTTGTACATCCACATATCGATTATCATACAGCTATTTCAGAGATCGTCATCATTATCACAGTTATTCTTTCATAATATTACCCTTAATGGTCCCGAATGGTCCCGTTATTTTCATGGCCACTCTCTTTTTAACATCCCACGATCATCATTTTTTTACGTAATTATTTCGATAAATAAGTTGTTATTAACGGACCAACAGATACCCTTTTACTCTTTTACTTGTTTCAGTCATTTTGACTGCGGCCATGCTAGAGCACCGCTTTTAGTCGAGCAAATCCACCCCGGGACTTATTCTTTGTAAGCCCAGTACTTATTCTATCGGTCTCTTTTGCCGAACCGCTAAGTGACGGGGACGTAAACACACCAGCATCGGTTGTCAAGCAATGCTAGGGGGACAAACACAGACACACAAACACACACATACATACATATAAATACATATATACGACAGGCTTCTTTCAGTTTCCGTCTACCAAATCCACTCACAAGGCATTGGCCGGCCCGGGGCTATAGCAGAAGACACTTGCCCTAGATGCCACGCAGTGGGACTGAACCCGGAACCATGTGTCTGGTTAGCAAGCTTCTTACCACACAGCCACTCCTGCGCCACAGATGCGAAATAAATATTCAACACGAAATTATTGTTCCGTCTCATTTAATAAATCATTAATTGAGTGTGGTGTGCCTGCTGAACTATTACCGCTCCGGCAAAAACTGCTTCGCAGCATTTCTTTCGACGTTATGTTCTGAGTTCAAATGCCGCCAGGGTCGACTCTGCTTTTCATCGTTCTGGGGTTGATAAAATAAGTACCGGTTGAATACTGGGATAATTGTAATCGACTTACACCTTCCCTCACAATTGCTCGCGTTGTGCCAAAATTTGTAGCCAATGCGTCTCAAAGTTATTCTTCCATCTTCCACAGTAAAAGTGTCGCAATAAAACTGTTGTATTTATCGCATTTAATGCGCTACAAAACGACACTTTTCCTTTATTTAGTATGTTACAAAATGACTGCTACGCTGCATATATTTAATGTGTTACGAAATGAATCTTCCGGCTTATTTAATACGTTATTAAACTACACTTACGCCACATTTAATCTGTTACAAAATGACGCTTCCGGTATATTTATTTCGTTGCAAAACAACACTACACAGCGTTTGATGTGTTACAAAATAACATTTCAGCTTTATTTAGTGTTTTGCAAAACTAACCTTCTGCTTCGTTAAACGAGTTACAAAGTGACGCTTCCTCCTAACTTAATGTGTTACAAAATGACAATTCTGCTATAGTTGATTTATTTCAAAATAACTCTTTCGCTTCATTGAATGTATTACAAAATATGACTTCCACCATATGTATAGCGTTAATAAACGACACATCAACGTCATTTAATGTTTGAGAAAATAACACATCTGCTTCGTTTAATGTGTTACAAAAGTGACACTTATGCCTTATTCAATATATAATAAAATGACTACGCCACCACATTCGATTGATGTATTACAAAACGACGATTCGGTCTCAATCATTGTGTTACAAATTGGCTGTTTCCCATCATTCATTTAGTATGTCTCAAAATGACGCTTCCTTGGTATTTATTGAGTTACTAAACGTCACTTCGGCCTCGGTTAATAAAACACTGTAATAGGAAAAAAATCCAGTAATGTTCTTGCATCACAAACACGCCTGCTGCCTCTGCCGCTGTTGCTGCTGCTGCTGATACCACCACCACCATAACCACCACCACCACCACCACTACTGCTACTACTACTACTACTACTACTACTACTACTACTACTACTACTACTACTACCCGGATTAGTATAATTGAGATCGAAATAAATACTTTACGATTTGCATGTCAATAATAATAATAATAATAATAACAACAACAACAACAACAACAACAACAATAACAACAACAACAACAACAACAATAATAATAATAAGATCTGCTCTCAGGAGGTCAAGCAAATAGAAGTCTCCAGGAAAGGACAGAATTCCTAAGTTCTTGTTAAATACCTTCCAGAGAGTCATAAACTGCTAACAAAACTTTACAACAATATTTTGTAACAACCTAGTATGATTTCCCCTTGGTTAGTTAACGGTGCAACATTCCTACTTCCATAAAAATGAAGAAACAAATGACACACAAATTTATAGACCTATATCCTGCTTAACAACAATGTTTAAAACATTAACATCCGTCTTGACTGAATATAATTATAGCTTTTTTAATATAAAGTGTCATATTGCCTAATGAGCAAAAAGGATGTAAATGTGGGTCCTATGCTTGTAAAAATAAGCTACTCATCAATAAGATCGTATTAGAAAATTATCTCAAACGGCACAAAATCTTGTCGATTGCCTGGATAGACAATAAAAAAGCTTTAGATAGTCTACCACATAGCTGGATTAAGAAATGTCTGGAAATGGATAAAATATCACCTACTCTGCAAAACTTTATGTCTGTAAGTATGAGTTCATGGGGACCACACTGACGTTCAACAGTGACAATAAGTTTCTGCATGCTGAAGATGTAAGATTGGTATTTTCCAGGGTGACTCCCTATCGTCACACCTCTTTTGACTTACCTTAATACCTCTCTTGAAATTGCTCGATGATATACAATACGGCCATAAAATGTTTGATAGATAAAAATATAAATCATATCATTTACAAGGGCGATTTAAAGCTCTTTGCAAAAAATGACCAACAACTTCAAGGTTTACTAGCAATTGTAAACAATTCAGTGATGATGACATCAGATGCAATTTGGCATCGATAAATGTGCAAGATCTACCTTTATCAAAGGAAAATTGACAGAAACATCAAATGTTAACCTTGACTAGCAGAATGTCAGAAAGGAGTTAGAGCCAGCAGAGAGCTACAAATAAATGTATTTGAAGGGAAAAGATCAGAAAAGAATGTTATCGTAGGTTAAGGGCAATACTCAAGACAGAGCTGAATGCAAGAAACAGGATCGAAGCGATCAATACTTTAGCCGTACCAATCGTGACTTACAGTTTCAATGTCATTAACTGAAATATGTAGTCTTGATAAAAAAAAAACGAAAATTGTTGACAATGCATTGAATGCACCACCCTAAGGCAGATATAGAACGAATTTACCTGCGAAGAAAAGAGGGTGGCCGTGGACATTTACAATTGGAATTAACAATGGAGATCGCGACAGTGGGCCGAGACACTTACCTGAAAAACTCTCACTGGATGTTAAAACTTGTCTCAAAGCATGAAAACAAGAAAGCATCATACTCAGTGGCAAAGCAGGCAAAGGAATGTCTAAGTGATTTCCAAATACAACAAATTCCAGAACTAGACGTTCGAGAAACAAACACTGAAAAAGCTAAGTGTATGAAAACCCGTACTAAAACTGCTGCCTTAGATATTCTTATTCATAAATGGCAAGGAAAACTTCTCAATGGTAAATACCCAAAGATAGACCGATATTGACGAAGCCCTTATCTATCAATGGTTAATATCTTCTAGCTTAAAATAAGGAACAGAAGGGTTTATCATAGCAGTCCAAGATCAATTCCTACCTACAAAATACTACCAGGCCAACATATAAAAGAATGGCAGTAGCCCAACATGTCATGTATGTCAACAACAAAATGAAACCATTGATCATGTTGTCTCCTTGCGCAGTTTTCTTGGGCCTATAGAGTATCTCAACAGGCATGATTGAGCAGCACAATATATTGACTGGGTAATTTGCAAAAACCTAGACATTTGTCGCACTAGTCCTTACCTCTCCAACATTACCCTCCTCACCGGCAAACGAGACGCGGCTTGGCTGACCGATTCGAAGGAACACCTCCGAGACATCCGACTCAGCAATAATACCGCGGTCTCGCGCCATTTCCGCTCTACCGGTCACTCTTTGCAACACCTGTCTGTGTTCGGATTGTCCTTGCACAGGGGCCATCCAGACTCCCGTTTCCGCCGGAACAGTGATTAATCTTCTCTCTTCGTTCCTTTGGGCCACATGGGCTCAACTCTCCTCCCCCTCTTCATTTAAACTCCTCTCTTCTCTCCCTCTTACACATACCTCCACCCACCCACCTTTCCTCTCTTGCTCCGACTCCTACTTCGTCTCTTCAATCCTACTTTCCTTCTCTCTTCTCTTCACTTCTACCCCCTTCTTCCTTCACTCTCCCTTCATCGTCACCCCTCCCTCGTAACCCCACTTCTCACGCAATCCAACCCCACCTTCCCTATACATCCATGCCACCCCACCCCATCCCTTTATTATCTCCCCTCCTTCCTAGATCTCCTGAGTGACCCCTCTGTCCGGCATTCGCCATGATAGATCGCTAGCGACTACACATCCTTTATTTTCTCTCCTGTTTCTTTCTGTGTTCCTTTCTGTTTAACACTTCCCGAGTGTTAAACTAATACATCTGTTTGTTGTCTAAACCACCTGTCTTCGTCTTTTGTTTTTTTTGTGAATTCTCCCTACATATATATTTATACAGAGAGAGAGAGAGAAAGAAGGGGTGAGAGACAGAAAGAGAGAGAGTGCTTAAAGTTTATAGGGATCACCGTGCAATGACTAATGAAACTATTATAATAATGGGGTATATAAGCCCTCGATGGAAAATAGGTTTACCGTACGCGAGGGAATTCGAACCTACTTCTACCAAGTGTGATACCGATTGCATTATCGAACTTACCTGCTTTTTTCTGTCAGATTTCATAACTATAATTAGTTCGTAGTTGTTTTTGTAAACAAACTTAAATGTGCTTTTTACAGCGAATGGTTTTCTAAGCAGTGTCGATTTTTATAATTCTGTAATTAGTGATAATATTATTTTATAAGTTTAAAGCTTATAAAGATCCCCACCTAATGAACTAACGAAAATGATAATGGAGAATATAAGACATCGGTAAGGAAAGGTTCGCTTTGCGTATGCGTGGGACAAACAGGTGTAGGTTCCAGTCCGTTTGAGGTGAGAAGCTTGCTTCCCACCACATGGACCCGGGTTCAGTCCCACTGCGTGGCATCTTAAGCAGCTGTCTTCTAATATAACATCTGCCCGACCAAAGCTTGTGAGAGAATTTGGTAGACGGAAACTGAGGAGAAGCCCTTCGGATATATACATATATTTATGTGTGTGTGATTATGTCTGTGTTTCTGTCCCACCATAGCTTGACAACCGATGTTGGTGCGTTTACGGCCCCGTAACCTAGCGGTTCGGCAGAAGAGACCGATTGAATAACGACCAGGCGTACAAAGAATAAAACCATGGGTTGATTTCTTCGACTAAAAGGTGGTGCTCCAGCATGACCTCAATCAAATGACTAAAACAAGTAAAACAATAAAAGAGTTGCAGAGTATTTGTCTATATGTCTATAAATATATATATAATATATATATATATATATATATATATATATACACATATATATACATATACATATATATATACAATATACATATATATATATATATAATATAATATACATATATGTATATATATACATATATACATATATGTATATATATAATATATATACATATATGTAATATATATATATATATTATTTATATATATATACATATATATATAATCATATATATATATATACATATATATATATACATTATATATAGAGGGCATTATACATACATGCCAGAGGCATTATACATACATGCCACACGCTAAGAGGGACAATTAGTCATTTTCTACTACCAAAAATATTACTAATCCCACCGAATGCAATTTTTCAAGTAAGACATTTAAAAAATAGACCTTTCACAGTGATTTCATACTTACGTATCATCAGCAGGCCTGAATGTATTATAAATAAACACGACCCTGCCCCGCTTAAGTATAAGCCGATCAGCTAACTGATCAACATCAACGAAGCACATGGGGTGAGTTTACATATATTACATCCGGATAAATGGCAAACTTTTACGAATTGCATTTCGGGAGAGGAAAAGTTTTTTCGGAATAAAAATTTAGCAATTTAATTGCTATATATATATACATATACACACACACACATATATATATATGTGTGTAGAGAGAGAGAGAGAAAGGGAGAAAGATAGATAAACACGTTCGCAGACACGCATACATATATATGTATATACGTTCCAGTTTCTGTGTGTGTTGTGTATGCATGCAGATACACATTTGATTAACGGTTATGATTTGTACCATATCTACTCTAAGTCATTGTAAATTCTCGTAGGAAGTTGAACTCAGAGTAATAACTTCATGAATCCTCAAGTTTACACAAATATTTATGCTCTAGAACGTGTACTGAGTGCATATCCTCCTGATTTTCACTTCGCAACATATGCGAAATGCATATACAGGCAACATAGGTGCATACATACATACACACAAACACATATATACTTCTACATGCACATATATATATATATATATATATACACACACATATATATACACACACAGTGACACACATACACACACACACATACAAATATGCTTATAGAAAACAAAAGATTGCAATAGAAACAAATAATATAAAAATATACAATATATATATATATATATATATATATATATATATATATATATATATAATAGGTACAAATGCATTATCACTTACCCCTGTGCGGAGATATGTATGTGTATGCATAATTCACGCATTCGCACAACAGGCACACATACACAAAAATTCACTTCCTCCCACGTACAGAAAGAAATATATTCATTTGTACACTAAACGATGCATCTAACATTATCACGCATGCAGCTGATGTTACATAAACATACGCATGCACACACCACATGCAGATAGATGCACACACCACATGCAGATAGATGCACACGAAGACGTGCAGTGAAGCGTTTTTGAAAAACAGGATATTATTGGTGAGTGTGTCGTTGTCAGATGATTTCGATGCAATTGATTTGACATTAGATAGAGAAGGTTAGAGGGTAGGCGGGTAGATGGGTGGATCTGTTGGGGGGTGGGTATGCATCTGAAGAATCTGATTTCCATATAGATGGACTCCTTTTTACCATTGTCTTGTAATGTATGACTAAATAATTCACTGACAGCATCTCTCGCTTTTTGCACACACACACACACACACACACACACACACACACACACATACACACACACACACACGCACGCGAACACACATATATATGAGTGTGTGTGTGTGTATGTGTATCTCTATATATATCGTATATATGTATGTGTGTGTGTATATATATATATTTATATATTCATGTATGTGTATATATATACAAATATATGCATGCACACACACACACACATATATATGAGTGTGTGTGTGTGTGTATGTGTATCTCTATATATATCGTATATATATGTATGTGTGTGTATATATATATATATATATTCATGTATGTGTATATATATACTAATATATGCATGCACACACACACACACACACACACACACACACATATGTATACACATATACAGACAGAGAAAGGGAGAGGGCGTGGGAAGAAGACAAAGAAAAAATATAAATAAATATGACAAAAGTGGGGGTCCTTCGCCGGAGTATAATATAACATATACGATGAACCACTCCGAAAACCACCCCGAAACCTTCTGCTATTTAAAAAAAAAATTATTTTATTAAATTCATAAGTAGTAGTAGTAGTAGTAGTAGTATAGTAGTAGTAGTGGTGGTGGTAGTGGTGGTGGTGGTAGTAGTAGTAGTAGTAGTAGTAGTGGTGGTGGTGGTGGTGGTGGTAGTAGTAGTAGTAGTAGTAGTAGTGGTGGTGGTGGTGGTGGTGGTGGTGGTGGTGGTAGTGGTGGTAGTAGTAATAGCAGTAGTAGTAGCGGCAGCAGCAGCGTTTGTGGCAGTGTTGGTATAGGCAGTGGTAATGTTGGTGTTGGTAAAGGTAATTCTGGTGGTGGTGGTGGTGGTGGTGGTAGTTATACTGGTAGTAACTGTTGTAGTAGCATATATATGGGGGGGGTGGGGAAAGTGATGGATAGACTATACTTCCACATCAGTTAGTAGATCTTAAGACCCAGAGCTGTTTTGAAAACTGTTTAATTAGGCTCTTTCGTAATTATACTAAACTAATTAGTAGTAGCAATTTGCAGCAACAGCGGCGGCAGTAGTAGTAGTAGTAGTAGTAGTAGTAGTTAATTTAAAATGATTATGACAGTTTTATTTCAGCCATTTAGTCAAGGGTGGATTTCCTATTAACATCTCTTGATAGATCGCAATGCTTAGGCGTTTTCAGTATCTGTACTTGTAAAAACTTCGACATCTCTTACAGTTCTATATTTAAGAGATGAGGAATTCTGTACATCATTTACATCATTTACATTATTTACATTCGACGGATACTTATCCTTATATTTTTTGTTGTTAACACAACGTTTCGGCTGATATACCCTCCAGCCTTCTTCAGGTGTCTCGGGGAAATTTGCAGCAGCAGCGGCGGCGGCAGTAGTAGTAGTAGTAGTAGTAGTAGTAGTAGCAGCAGTAATATTAGTAGTAGTAGTTATAGCAGCAGTAGTAGTAGTAGTAGTTATAGTAGTAGCAGCAGCAGCAGTAGTAGTAGTAGTTTTTAAAAATGATTATAACAGTTATATTTCAGCCATGACCATGACGAAGTGAGGTTTAGTCACGGGTTTAGAAACTGTGAACCCAGTCTCGAAATTTACCCACGACACCCGAAGAAGGCTGGAAGGTATGTAAGCCGAAACGTTGTGTTAACAATAAACAAGATTAGGACAAATATCCGACGAATGTAAATACTGTAAATGATGTATAATATTGTTCAAGTTCAATAAAATTTTATATGTGTTCAATGCATGAAGTGTCATTGTTGCGCCCAATGCCTAAGGAAGAGCCCTCCACAAGAATTAGTATATATTATATATTATACATACATATTAGCACTTTACAGTATACTTACATATATTCATAAATCTATACATCGATATAAAACAACAGGAATACAAAAGGGAGGCCGAAATTTAAGAGAAGAGAAAACCAAAAGGTCTCATGGTTTTCATTTAAAAATGCCTTAGTAGAATTTCTTATTATTTCTGCCTTTTAAACTATTTTGAAAGGTGAATTTGTTATCTTTGGCTTGTTTTAGATAAGGATAAATTATTTATTACTGTTACAAAATTTTCTACAGCCACCTTCACATTCCATGACTACCATTGGGATCCATCAGGTACCGGACAAGTATTCTGGGTTATTTTTCCGTTATTTTTTTTTACTTAATTTTTGAGAGTGATCGGGTTTATTTTTTGTATTCTTGTTTGTGAGAGCAGTCGAGTTTATTTCAGACATTCTCATTTTAAAAATCACCTCTGGCTAATCGTTGAAAGGACTTTGGTGTTGCCTTGGTGGCAGAATTAATAGTCAAGACTAAGCATTTTATCTGAACAACTTCATCCTATGGTTGCGGAACTGTTTCTGGAGGGAAACGCAATCTTTCAGGATGATAATGCACCAATTCACACTGCTAAAGTTATTACTGAATGGCACGAGGAACATTCTAGTGAAGTTGAAAATCCTATCTGGCCACCACAGTCCCCAGATCTCAATATTATTAAACATTTATGGTGCACTTTAGAAAAAAACAAGTAAGGTGGTCAATATCCTCCACTATCATCATTACAAGAACTGTCGACTGTTTTAGCTGAAGAATGGACAAAAATTCCTTTGGCAACAAATCAAACTTTGTACGAGTCTATAGCTCGTAGAATTCAAGCTATAATTACTGCCAAAGGGGGTTCTACCCCACATTAAAATAAATTTGTTTCAAATTTTAAGGTGTTTCCATTATTTTGTCCAAACCCTGTATATATATATACATATACATATATATATATATATATATAATCTTATATATATCTATATTATATATATATATATATTATATATATATACATATATATATATCTAATATATCAATATTAATAAAGGGTGAGAATTAATTAATTAGTAATATAGTTTTACCAAGCAGTGTTCAGTATGTTAAAAAAACCATTTACGGTAAACTTAAACATTATTTTATATAATTAGGGTTCAACAAAAAAATTTGCTTTGCCACATACCGAACTTTTAGAAATAGTAGCCAAAAAATTTAGCTATTTCTTCTACTATAAGAAGAGTCTCCCAGACAATATATACTCAAAAACAATTCACGTAGGCATAGAGGGAAAAATAACGAAAGTTCATCCGGCATTTGATTACTGATATATATATATATATATATATATATATATATATATATATATATATATATATATATCTAATGAAGGATAAAATTTCTTTTTTTTTTCCCCCAAAAAATATTCTTTTTCAAAAAAAAATGTTATCAATGGCCATCATATCAAAAAATACCTTTAAAGGTTAAATCTATAAACAATTCATAATAAGGGGAAACGAAAAAATTTGTAATGCCAGATATGCCGAAAATTGGACGTTTGCCCTCAATTATGAATTATATATATATATATATATATAATAATATATATATATATATATATCAGTTCATTTGATTACTTGTGAACGCGTTTATATATATATATATATATATATATAATTATATTATATATATATATATAAATTGCAAAATTAGATTAGATACCCTAAACTAGGATTAGATACCCTATTATTTCTTATTGTAAAAATTGATTTTGTTTACCTAAGTATTATGAAAATGACTAAGATAGTTAGTTATTGATTGTTGTTTAAAACTTAAAAGGTTTGGCGGTTTTACATATCCAGTTATGTACTGATATATATATATATATCAGTACACAAGTATAATTAGGGAGACAATTTGTACTACACAACATCCGCGTAGTATGTAATTCTTTATTCTTTACGTGTATTTCAAATTTTAACTTCAGCCCCAAACGACAGAAAGAATGACGAGAATTTTATCGATAATCATATTAAGTGAGAAAACTGTCATATAGCTATTTAATAATTAACAATTATACTTGAACTCTGTGAAATATCTGGATTCACAGAGTTAATTATTAAAGTTAGTCTAAAAATCTTTCTTCAAACAGAAAAAAGAATAGAAGTGAAGTAAGATTTAAAGATTTTCTATGAACAGTGATGTCTGTGTTGATATTCCTCTCATTTCGTCTCATACTGTCATACAGTTTTCCTCTCCATTCCCTCCCTCCATTTCTCTCTCCATCTTTATATTCATATAGGTACATATACATATACACATACATCATATATACGTAGTTTCGTCTTGGTATATGTTTGGCTGAAGAAGGTAAAGCAAATATGGGTGAGAGACATATCTTGCAAAACCTGAAACCTGCAGGTACCACATTATCCACTTTCCGGGTGTTTCATCTTTCAGATGTTCTCCCTGGAGTAAGACGGTTTTTTTTCTCTATTTTGTTGCACACACGCATGTACATTTGCATCTAATACATACGCGGTGAAGCTACACTTTAGCGTCGTATTTTTACGTTCGCTATTTCCAGTAAATATCGGTACATAGTTGTGCCATTTATTTACTAATTTGTGTATTTTTCCCTTACGGGCTACTTTTTACTGGAAGGCAATACTTTGTATTGCATTACTGATATTTTGAAACTTCTTCACCGTTTCTCGTACTGTTAGCGTTCCGTATTTCAGTCGAGTGTGTTAGTATTTATGTGGTAACATCGTAGTTTCGTCTTGGTATATGTTTGGCTGAAGAAGGTAAAGCAAATATGGGTGAGAGACATATCTTGCAAAACCTGAAACCTGCAGGTACCACATTATCAATTTTCCGGGTGTTTCATCTTTCAGATGTTCTCCCTGGAGTAAGACGGTTTTTTTTCTCTATTTTGTTGCACACACGCATTTTTACTAATACATACGCGGTGAAGCTACACTTTAGCGTCGTATTTTTACGTTCGCTATTTCCAGTAAATATCGGTACTTAGTTGTGCCATTTATTTACTAGTTTGTATATATATATATATATATATAATATTTTTATATATATATATATTATATATTATATATATACATACATATATATATAATGTTTTATAATTATGAGTATAATGATAATTAGGGTTCAGCAAAAAATTTGCTTCATCACATACCGGAATTTAGAAATAGCAGTTAAAACTAGCTATTTCTATACCATAAGATTTTTTTATGATAGAGAAATAGCTAGTTTTAACTGCTATTTCAAAATTTTGGTATGCGGTGAAGCAATTTTTTTGCTGAACCCTAATTACAATTATACTCATAATTATAAAAATTTGTGTTTAAGTCTTTTAACATACCGAACTACTTGGTAAAATTATTAATTATTAATTAGTTAATTAATTTTACCCTCTATTATTATTGATTATAATATATATATATATATATATATATATATATATATATATATATATATTATATATATATATATATATGTATATATAAACGAGGGAGTGATGAATAAAATATGCTCTTGCAGTCGTCAATGAAGAGAACTTTACTTCTCGACCACTTCCGCATGGTTAAGGTCTTCTCGCGTCCGAATGTAATTGGGCATGTCAAATATGGCTTTACACGAATATATGCATACATACGTGTACCAACACAATTATCTCAGTGTTAATACATGAATAGACATCACTCCCCTTTTACATTCCACCAACACGTGTAATATTGATTTTTAATGGAAAAAATATTCGTTCTTTATTTCTTGTGTTGTTTCGTTCCTACTTTATTTCTTTGTTTCTCTTTATTCCATTTTTCATCCATTCAATCATTTTCCGTTCATTCTTCTCACTTCGTATATGTGTTAATCAGTGTTGCCAATGTAATTATTTTCGCTCTAAAATTTAGTACCTTTTTACAATTTTCTGCTCAAAGAGCCATTGAATTACGCGTTCGGGTAATTTTAGTGCCCTTTACTAAAATTTACTGCTAAAATTAGTGCTTTTGATGAAAGTGAGAGCAGAATTTAATTTGGAATTTTCTGTCCAAATTTCAGGCAGAAAAATTTTGTAAACAGAAAAACTGCTTTTCTACTCATTTAAAACAAATTGTTTCTGAAGTTGAAAGTGTTAAAAAATTTGAAAGAAAAAAACAAGACGCCCATTAAATTATTGAATGATCTACAGCATTTCATGGATTCGCTCAATTCAATAATCATAGTGGGAGGAAAGAGGCTAAATTAAAATGATTCAGCGCAGAACTATAAAGATCCGTTGTCTTAACTTGCTTATTGCTATGAAAAGGAAATCTCAGAATAGAAGTATACTGAGTAAGAAAAAACTAGGATAAGAGGCAGATGCATTAAATTTGCAGGAGCCGTTTTGGAGCAAACTCTACAGCGTCTCCCTATAGTGTTGGTTTTATACAATCAATAAGTTATTCTAGTGTAACAGAATATCTCAAACCAATAAAACCTGGAATGATAGACCTTGCAAAGCATTCAGTTGAAGATTCAAAGATTCTGACAAAAATTGACTTACAAAGGAGAAAAAAAATTAAATGCACGATTGACCGATTGACAGAAATTGCAAAATTAGTTCTATCTGGACCGAAATATCATCGTATAGGGATTTGACTAGGAAAAATCCATTTGAAACATTTATCAAAATTATTAAGTTGTCACACATGAAATGTCGTATTTGAAAGAAGATAACAGTAAAATGTTTCATAGGTGTTAGAGGACTGATTTATTTAATCAAAGTATGGTCCATGTTCATTTATGACCTTTATCCAACGTTTCTCTAAGTTCATCTTTAAAAAAAAAAATCATCGTTTGCTGTGATAATGCTTCAATTACCTCTTCTCTGTTTAAGAATGTTTTATTACGTATGAATAGCTCAGATTGTTTAATAAGTGATAATCAATAGGGAAGATATCAGGGGAATAAGGAGGATGTAGTAAAATCTCATAATTCATGCTCTGTAGCTTTTGAACCATATCTTGATAAGTGTGAGGACGTGCATTGTTGTGGAGCAAAATTGGGTCATCTCTGTTCACTAGTCTGGGTTGCTTATTTTTCATATTCTCATGCATACAATTAATTATCTGGCAATACGATATTGCTATTACCGTTTTTTCCTTGTTGCAAAAATGAATAATGAATCACTCCCTTCGCAGACCACCATACAGTTACGACAATTTTTTTTAGGGTACACTGGTGGTTTTGGGTAGTGTTTAGGTAGCTTTCTTGCATCGAATTGTTGTCGTGTTCTGCTGTTGTCAAAGAGTATCCATTCCTCATCACATGTAATGATTCGATGCAAAAAATCATTACAAGAAGCACATTTCGAGGCGCCTTTTCTTCTTTAAGCGCGTTCAGTAGATTTTGAACAAGCCTATCAATTTTCTTGACTTTTCCAATTTTTTTCAAGTGTCGAGAAACAGTTCTGCGAAATGTTTGGAGACTGATGAAAGTGTTCGGACCGTTGTTCTCGGATTTTATTCAACCAAAGCATTTAATCCATCATGCCGAGTAACTGATTTTGCCACCCCCCCCTTGGTACATTTTCGAGGCTATCATCTCCTGAATGAGATCTTTAGAACAATCTCTGAACAGTTCTGATGTCAACAAAACCATTACCAAAGTCCCGTTTGATATTTCGAAGAACTTCTATGGCAGAGAGACCCGATTTATACTCATTCAAGAAATTCACTCAACATAGTTTGGTTGTTATTATTTTCATAAGGTCTCTGAGTACGAATTTTGTATACCAATATTGTTTGGAAAGAAAAAAAGTCAAGATTATATGCCAGGGTATATATAATTGAGATTTTAAACGACTGAAATAACAAGTAATTAAAAATGCAACATTTCATGTGTGACAACTTAATAACTTCAACACTTGTCGTTTTACCACATGCAAATTTGGATGTGGTGAAAGTATTTAGCGACACGAATTTTATGAAATCAAATGAGCGTAACTGTTTAAGCATAGAAACACTAAGAGAACTTTTGAACATCGGGTATAGACATAAACGAAGCGTTAAATGTTGTTATGATTATAATCAACGAAGCGAGAACTGTTAAAGAAAATTGGATCCATGGATGCTTATAAATCATGTGAAAATGCAGTTTTCAACACCCCAAAAAAGCAAAAAGAATTGATCAGGAAATCTTTGAAAATATTTAGCGCAAAAATAAAAGTAATTCTGCTAATTGCATTTAATTTAATTAAATCTGAAATTTTTAATATAAATCTTTTGTTATTTACACCCATGTATGCGATTTTTTTTTTATTACGTGCATCTTTGTTACATTTCGCTTTTATTTTCTGCCTTTCAACGCCTTTTAGCTTTGGAAATTGTGCGTTCTAAGTGTGAATTGGCAACGCTGGTATTAATTACCTTCTGTCTCTGTTCCTTTGTAAGTTTCTGTAAAACTACTTTACAGCCCTTTCCTTACATATATATGTATCTTCCTTCCTTCCTTTCTTTCGTTTTGTCTTTCGTTCTTTCATTTTTCTTTCTTTCTACCTCTCTTTCTTTGATGGTCTCCATCATCCTTCCTCTCCCATACCACTACTATTTCAAGCTCACTCCCACACACGCACACACACACACACAAACACCAACACATGCACACACACAAACACACACACACACAAACACACATAAACGCACACGCACACACATATGCGTGAACGCGAATATGCGCAAATATTCACAAATGCGTACTCATCTATTTATCGAAGCCCGATAGGCAATCTTCTGAAACCAAGTTTTCAGAGTGATTCCTGGCAACACCTGAAGACATTGTTAAATGTAAAAGAATCATGAACCATTTTCCGCCACGCTGAATTTGTAGAAACATCACGGCCGTCCACTTTCAATGGCCAATGATGGTCTTCTTGAACTCACCCATATTCTCTGCTAACAAACACATATATATGCACGTAAATATACGTATGTTTATGTACCCCCACATATACATTTATATATACATATATATGAACATATATATACATATATATGAACATATATATACATATGCATACGCACACACACACACACACACATATATATATATATACATATAATATAGATATATATGTGTGTGTTTGTGTAAATATATGTATATATATATATATATATAGATATATATATATGCAAATGTATATACGCATGTATACATACAGATAGATATATTTACATATGTAGGCGTATATACACACTCTTATATATACAAGCACACACACATACACTTTAATGTATTCATACAAACATTCATACATATATGTATGTATATATATATATATATATATACAGTAGTACCTCAGTTTTCGAACAACTCTGATAGTGACTAGATCGTGCTTTATATACATACATATATATAGATATAGATATAGTTATAAAACACGATCTATTCGTGATTAGAGGCGTTCGTAAACCGAGGAACTACTGTATTAAATGAATATAAGAAAGCCAGGAGATAAAGCACGATTCATTCGTAATCTGAGATGTTCGAAAACCGAGGTTCTACTCTCTCTCTCTCCACACACACACACACATGCTCACATACATGCACACACACATTCACATATGTATACATATAAACACATTCACATGTGAGTTCAGAAGTACGAAGCAAGTAGAGAAAACTGTTTTCGAACAGTGGAGTACCTTTGGTAAAGTACACTGTTTGAATGTATTGTATTGAAGCCGAGAAACTTCGTAAACGCTTACTCAGATTATTATGGAAACAGTTGTAAATCTGTTTCATATGCGGTTAACTTGAACACTTGGCGAGCTGGCAGAAACGTTAGCACGCCGGGCGAAATGCGTAGCCGTATTTCGTCTGTCATTACGTTGTGAGTTCAAATTCCGCCGAGGTCGACTTTGCCTTTCATCCTTTCGGGGTCGATAAATTAAGTACCAGTTACGCACTGGGGTCGATGTAATCGACTTAATACCTTTGTCTGTCCTTGTTTGTCCCCTCTATGTTTAGCCCCTTGTGGGTAATAAAGAAATAGGTATTTCTTCTGCCGTTACGTTCTGAGTTCAAATTCCGCCGAGGTCGACTTTGCCTTTCATCCTTCCGGGGTCGATAAATCAAGTACCAGTTACGCACTGGGGTCGATGTAATCGACTTAATACCTATGTCTGTCCTTGTTTGTCCCCTCTATGTTTAGCCCCTTGTGGGTAATACAGAAATAGGTTAACTTGAACACTTGAATGTAAGTTTGGGATTTTTTTCAACTTCTATATAACATTGTTTGTGTGTGTCTTAAAAGGGGCAATCGTTTTCGAAACTGTACCTCTCAGATTCTGCTTCAGAAGTACTGCTAGAATATTGGTGACTATGGAATGTTTGGAATCAGGAATAGATTATTCGGTTGATCAAAATAATTCAGTCCCTATCATCGAACATTGGATATACACTACGACGACGACGATAACAACGATCACCACCATCACAACCACCACTACCAACACTGCTAGCATCAGTATCACTGCTAGCATCATCACTACCAACATCAGCAATGCCACACGTTATTATTCCTCTGGATGGAAGCACTCCGTCGGTTACGACGACGAGGGTTCCGATTGATCCGATCAACGGAACAGCCTGCTCGTGAAATTAGCGTGTAAGTAGCTGAGCACTCCACAGACGACACAGAGAGTGACAAGGCCGGCCCTTTGAAATACAGGTACAACAGAAACAGGGAGACTGAGTGAGAGAAAGTTGTGGAGAAAGAGTACAACAGGGATCACCACCATCCCTGCCGGAGCCTCGTGGAGCTTTAGGTGTTTTCGCTCAATAAACACTCACAACGCCCGGTCTAGGAATCGAAACCGCGATCCTACGACCGCGAGTCCGCTGCCCTCACCACTGGGCCATTGCGCCTCCATTATTCCTCTACCTATATTCTAACTATCATTACTCCTCTCTACAATCTCTCCTTTGCCCTATGCCAACGCTGAGTGTTTGCCAAATACGCGAAAACACTTAATTCACCTGAGTCATGGTCTATCAACACTTATATTAATTATTTTTTTATCAGAATGTTCGAGAATGTGAGCGACGTAGGTTGGAGAAAATGGAAAATGCGTGTTTTACATGCGTGCGTGCGGGCGTGTGTGTTTGTGTGTGTGGGTGTGTATTTGTTTGTGTGTGTGCGTGCGTATGAGACTGAGAGAGAAAGAAAGAGAGAGAAAGACATGGACAGAGAGACAGTGAGAAAGAGAGAGAAAGAGAGAAAGAGAAAGAGAGAGAGAGAGAGAGAGAGAGAGAGAAAGAGTGTTTAAGTGAGTGAGTGCGATTGTTTGTATGTGTAAGCGCACCCGCGAATGACGGCAAAAAATAGAGCAATAACAGAAACATGTTAAATATTAAAAACCCAGGATATAGCTTTATTAATGGTAATAATTCTTATTAACCCTTTATCTGTTAGACATGAGTCTAACCACTTCAAGAAAGGACTATACATGATTGAATCAACGGCGGCACTTAACGCACAATACAAACGGACGTGCTGTAAAACCATCTAATATTGACCCGACGTTCTCCTTGCTTTACATTTTGCTATCTTCATATTTAAACATTGGCACAGAGCCACGCAATGTAGTGGATGCTACAAGCAATTGAATCGTCGCCTGAAATTAGTAATTGTATTTATACCTGTATTTCATCTTTCTATATTTCGGTAAAATAATTACCAGTAATAGTTTGGCATCGACATATTGCGACACTTCTGAATTTTATTTTCTAATACTAAGAGTAAGAAGGCTAGGTGGCAGAATCCTTCGCACACCGGGAAAAATTCTTAGCGGTATTTCTTCGCTGTTTACGTTCTCAGTTCAGATTCCATCGCGGTCAGCTTTGCTTTTCATCCTTTCAATGTCGAGAAAATAAATACATTCGAACAGTGAGACCGAAGACATCGACTTACCTATGTCCCTAAAATTGCTGGCATTGTACCAAAATCTTAACCATTATTAGAAGTAAGGATAAGGCAGTGAGCTGGCAGAATTGTTAGAACGCCAGACAAATGATTAGCTGGACTGCGTTCGAATTCCGCTGAGATCAATTTTGCTTTGCATGATTTCGGCCTCAATAAAATATTTAGTAGTTGATCTCTGGGTTTGATATAATCGACGAAACCTCATCCCTCAAAATTTCAAGCCTTCTGCCATTAGCAAAAAAGGTTACTAGATATAAGGTTGGTGGACTAGCGTATTATTTAGAGCTTGGGACACATTGAAATATTCATTCCGTCTCTCAAAATTCTGAGTTTTATTACCACCGAAAAAACGTTTGTGTTTCATCGGTGATTGTTTCAAAATGGAAATAATGTATCACTACATAAAGAGAGGCAAAATCCCCTAAACTACAAGAGGAAAATGGAAACCAAATCTTCAATTAAGAAACTGAAGTGTTCTTTAAAATTTGATGACAGAGAGCACGAGTAATAATAGGGAGACCTATATACACGTGCATGTAGTGTATACATACATACACACACAAACACACACACACACCACACACACAACATATATATATATATATATATATATATGTGTATATAATATATATATTTATTATATATAATTATATGTATATATATGTATATATATATATATATACATATATATATATATTATATATAATATTATACATATATATACATATAATTATATATTAAATATATATACATATATATACATATATATACATATATATATATATATATATATATATATATTATATATATATATATATATATATATATATATATATATATATATATAATATTATATATATATATATATATATATATATATCGACTACCATCCGTGCAACATCTATATTCCTCCCTGCGGCCTGCTAAATCTAATAACCCTGCCGTAAGGCTATACTTCCACACACGCCACCTAATTTAATTCGTCTTTAGTCGAAAGAAACCTGTCATGTCCTGTTAATTGCACCTGTATTTGTGCAACTTTTCTCTGTTTTTTTTCCGTCCTTGTTTTAGCATACATTCGCTGCCTTCTTGCAAGGAATCTAATGCTCTTAGCTTAGTTTTTCTTTGGGACTGGCCAAATTGAAGCAATCTCGAGTATAACCAGCCAAAATTGCAAAGATAATCTGGAGCCCGACTGAGGAAAGAAAACTCCGAATGAGCCGTCCTTGTTTTCTTTGTATCGACTGTCTGGATGTTTTGCGTTCTTGTCCCATTTTTTATATGTATATATATATTTATATATAATATATATATATATATATATATCTGGTATTGGTTGAAAGGAGACGTTGAGCATTGGCTAAAACAATGCGGAGTGAAAATCTAGTAACAAGTTGATGTAGAAGTTCATCTGAGTGAGGTTAAAGGGTACACGCAATAATGCCGTCGAGAGAAAGATTTCTAAACGCGGCATGCACTCTCTTCTCATGACACAAATAAATGTGCTAGTGTTCGGCGAGTGGAGACTTCACTTGTACCATTTGTATATATGGGTATATGGTAGCCCCTATGTATATATATAATATATATATATATAATATATATATATATATATATATATATACATATACATATACTAGGCTATCCATGACTCGCCGCGTCACCGGGGAAATCTGAGCTTCCCAGCAACGGAGTTTGGTTTTGTGAGATTTGCTTTTCATTTCAAGGTTGTGTCGCATTCTTTCAATGCGGTTTTTCCCCAGAGAAGGAAGATTTGGCTGCTATTTCTTGCACGCACTGCTACCATATAACAGCTGTTACTCAGTAGCATATAGAAATAGCTAAAAATAGCAGGCAAATCTTTAGACGTTGAATACACTGGAGAAAAACTATTTCAAACTGAGGTTACGAACGGATTTTTTTACGAAATATTTACAGTATTTTTAAACTCATTTTTACATTAGAATATTTGTTAAATATGCCAAAAATAATTTTTTGTTATGGAACTCACTTGAAAATAATTTAAAACAACATTAAAATATGAACTTTTTAAAGAAAGCCTAAATATAAATACTTACTATACAAACAATTTACACTTTTGA
>NW_021835726.1:0-10000 GCF_006345805.1 Octopus sinensis
TTATCTATATCTACCTCTATGTGTGCCTGTCTGTCTGATCTATCTGTCTATCTATATATCTGCTTATCTATCTATCTATCTATCTTTCTATCTATCTATCTATCTATTGCTATCTATCTATCTATCTATCTATCTATCTATCTATCTATCTATCTGTCTATCTATATATCTATCTATCTATCTATCTATCTATCTATCTGTGTATTTATCTGAACATGTCATAATTTTGTAGTGAACGGAGCAAGGCACTGATTAGATGCTTAGAAGCAGTCGAAACACAATCTGCACAAAATAAAACCGCAGAATAGTTGGTGGAGGTTCGTTTTCCATGCGCTCGCAGATGAGATTTGAGGCCAGCAAAAGACAGGTACAAACTCTGCACCAAAAAAGGTCATTGTCATTCACCTTCTCGATCGTTACATTCTTCCTGAGATCTCTTTGGAGTCTTACTTGTATTATTCTGGCCCCTCTAAATGCTTTAACTCCACTCCACACATACATATATACATACAAACATACATACCTACTCCTAAAACTACAATCATAAAACACTCTAATTAAGTAATTTATCAACAGTGTCGCTGAGAGTACGTAGAATCACAGATATTAATTACTGAACTATTAATATTCTCATATAACGAAGGTGCTATCACACTTAAAGAACTTTTAGATGAAATCTGAAACATAAATTCATGCATACATACATATAAGTTACATACATACATATATACGTACATATATAGGGTTTTCGGAGAACAAAAATTACCCTATTCATACATTCCAAATGCAATCTGTTAGCAGAAGAATAAAAATATGTAAGATTTTATTCAATTCTAAAATGTTTCTGTGATCTATATTATAATAATAGAGCTCAGAATCTTTGTTAGAAACCAATTCCTTCAGATAAGGAATCAAAATAAATAATAAAACAGAAAACACACACAATAGGCAGAAACACAGAAACACACACACACACACACATACACACACACACACCACATACACACACACACACACACATACACACACACACACACACACATATATATTTCTCCGAAACCTATGTTACTATACACAAAATATTATAACATTTTTCTAACATAACGATTTAAATTTATTCTTTAACTATATAACACAAGCCTTCCGTACTTTTATCACTCCTTTTTGTATTTTATACATCCAACGAGGTGCTTTCATATACCAACTTTTCACCTATATACATATATATATATATAGTATATAGTATATATATATATATATCTATATATATATATATATATATATATATATATATATCTATATATATATATATATTTATATATATATATATATATATATAATATATATATTATATATTATATAATATATATATATATATATATATATATATATGATATAAAGGTATGTAGAAAAATACAACATGGACAAGAACGTATAACTCATAGAAGACGATACAATAAACATGGACAGGACATTCGAACCCTCAGTCTTCAGTCAAGAACCGGATCATCGTAGTAATTTCGGCTGATTAATCTTGAGATTACTAGATCACGGGCCAGCCCTCCAAGAAAACTAAGCGGAAGCGTAGATTTCCTGGAAGAAGGATCGAATGCATACGAACACCAGACAGCAAAAGGGACATATAAAAAAAAAAAAACAAAAACACAAAATGGAATACAGAAACATGAATACAGAAGCATTAACGGTGAAAAACAACATGTCTTCCGACTGATAACAAGCAAACAAATTTTTTTCTCTGGCGCATTGGAAAAAGCCTTTATAGCGGCGGACGAAAAACAACGATGTTAACACGACGAGGGTCAGGAGCTGAAAGGCAGATTTCGGCCAACAGTCACGTGACAGAAGAGGGAAAAAAAAGAAAGAGAAGCAAAGGAAGAGATAGAAGAAAAGGGGGACAAAACGCAACAAAGAGAGAGAAGAGAGAGAAAGAAGGAATCAGAGAGGAAGGGATGGTGGTCGAAAATGACCTGTGAGTGCAGAGCGCGACAAAGAAATAGGAGGGTAGTGGAAGACAAGACCAAAGGATCAGAAGAAAGAGAAGATAATAGAGAGAAAGGTGAAAATGAGAGAGAGAGAGAGACAAACAGAGAGTCTTACCAATTATTAAGATATGTGTTCACATTAATGATAAAGGGGGTACGGGGCGCCTTGAATATATGTTAAGGTATGTAGAAATACAACATGGACAAGAACGTATAACTCATAGAAGACGATACAATAAACATGGACAGGACATTCGAACCCCTCAGTCTTCAGTCAAGAACCGGATCATCGGAGTAATTTCGGCTGATTAATCTTGAGATTACTAGATCACGGCCAGCCCTCCAAGAAAACTAACTGGAAGCGTAGATTCCTGGAAGAAGGATCGAATGCATACGAACACCAGGACAGCAAAAGGGACAGATATAAAAAAAACAAAAAACAATAAATGGAATACAGAAACATGAAATACAGAAGCATTAACGGTGAAAACAACAAGTGTCTTACGACTGATAACAAGCAAACAAATTTTTTTCTCTGGCGCATTGGAAAAGCCTTTAGCGGCGGACATGTATATATATATATTATATATATATATATATATATATATGGCCTGCACGCTTAGGCAGCGGGGTGCAATCATTCGAAGGCGAAAACAATGCGAAGCATTGTGACCAGCAATGTGTAACTACATCTGATGCACGGGTCGGTCACGTGATTACCTGATATATAATATGTGAGTATATAATCCCTCATCATATCTATGGAAATTCATATGGATTAGGTCCCTTCTCTGTGATGCTATCAAAACTTTTTTAATATTCTGTGATAAGACTATACATCATCTTTAAAGAACTTTAATGAACTTTAAAATCTGTTTAATTATCTACATTACTTCATGAGTATAGCCTCAAACACTAGGATGTCTAGAGAACTTACATGTATTTTAGCTGATGAGTACGGGACTCGTTTTATATGCTGTAACCTTTGCAACTTTTAATAAAACCTGTCCTTGTATGAAACGATCGTACTAAAAACCTATCCAGTTTGTTGCTTCTTTCCTCGCGTATATATATATATATATATATATATATATAAACATATACACACACATATATAATATAAGTACGTATATATATGTATATCTAGGTGTTTTTGGAGATGTGTGCTGTGAGTAGGGATTTGTGTGAATGTGTGTGCGTTTTTGTATGTATATGTATGTGCGTGTGTATGTGTGTGCGTGTATATGTGTATATGTGTGTGTGTGTGTGTGTAATAATCAATTACATATTGGAATGTCTGTTAATGTAGCCTCTCTGAAATCTGAGATAGAATTTCTCTTTTAATTCATGCCCCCCCATAGACGCACACACACACACACACACACACACACACACACACAATATAATTCCCCCCTCAAATACATAGCAACACTTGAAGAAATGTTTCACAGATACGGCTTCGGCACGGAAGACCACAGAGTTAATTCAATGCAAACATTCTCCATGATGGGCCAGAGCGAAAATAAATATAAAGAACGGAAATTTTAAATAAAGAACCAAAAAGAAAAAAAGCACAGTTAATTAATCAAGATTTTGGTTGCATTGAAGAGAGGGAAAAATTGTTAGCATGATGCTTAAATCTGATCAAGACAGATTAATTATTATTTGATTAATGTAACATTGTACTGCTCACTACATTAAATATATTAGCACCAACTTAGCGGCATAGCAACGAAAGCAACGCATGACATGACTATACGCTACATATTTAGCGCTCGGATTTTTTGGTTCTCTTTTACATCGCATATGGATGTCGTTATATACACAGACGCACAACCGCCATACGGATATAAATACATATACCTATACATTCATTCGGAAAACAGTTTATAGTTTTCTACCACGTTTCTATCTATTTATTCAATTATTTATTTATTTATTTATTTATCTATTTATTTAGTTATGTATTTATTTAAATTTTAAATCAATCGGATTCGTAGTGATCAACACAATATGATGTAAAATAAATATACTTTTCTTCGTGCGTTAAATATGGTGTTAAAATTTTTTCTTCATTTCTGACGTAAAAAAAGCAAAAAAAAAAACACAAAAAAAAAACCGGTCACACAAAATAAAACCGGAGGTATTGAATCGAAGAAGCCAAAAGAAACAACCAAACACACACAAAAATAACCAGAAAATAAAACACAACTATATACTGAAAGATATGCCGTATATACATCCATATATATATATATACATACATACATACATATATATATATATATATATATATATCTATATATATATATATATATATATATATATATATATATTTATGTCTAATATATATATATATATAATATATATATATATATATATATATGTATATATGTATATGTATATTTATGTTTATACAACATGTGTACACGGACATACGTATAGACATGAACCCCAAATATATGTTTAGTGTACACAAATGAAATAGACTAACATCTGAGTATTTGCACAGTCTTTTAGTCAATTTATGCGTTAAGTGAAATTGAAAAGATATAATGAATGATTGCATGTATGCATATTAGTAGTGTGTGTGGAGGGATATATACACAGTCATGTATGTGTATCTCTATGCATGTACATTCGTCTATATATATATATATATATGTATGTATATATATATATAAATATATGTGTGTGCTTACTTATAATGTAATTGAATATATATATAATTATATAAATATATATATATATATATTTATATATATATATTGTTGCCACAAATCCATAACTTTATAAGCAAAATGTATACATATGCATATATGGAGTACATGCATATGGGTATATATTACTTTAGCAAGCATATAGACGCACTTACGCATCTTTCTGTCTCTCACCTATCCTGTCTCAATCTCATAGCCGGTTTTCTCACACAGTCACACACACGCACACACCACAGTCATACACGCAAACACACATACATACACACACACACACATAACGAAATATATCTTTTACTCACCTTTCAGACAGTTATGCATTCAGACACAATTTACATTTCAACATTTCGATATTAGTAACATTTCTCCAACATACACACACCTATATTTTCATCATAAAATAGAACGGTAAAATGCTATTATCTTTTTTGTTGCACTTCTTCCTGTCTCTCTATATTTAATATCATCTCATATTATCCAACTCTTTTTTCCTTCGTTTTAATAATTTCAGTTTTAGCTAAACAGTGTAAACAACGTTTTTAATACGGTTTTACTCACAATTTTTTTCTCTCTCTCAAGATTTCTTTTCATAAATATTTCCATAAAAATTGTTGTTTCAAATTCTTCTATTGATCAATAATTGGTACTGATGTTTTAGATTTTATTTATTTAGTTTAATACTTTTAGTTGTTATTTTTTTTTATTTAAGTTGAATTTCATCCAATCTCCGTCCCCATGTCATATATAGCTTTTACGTTGTTTATTAAATATTTCTTAAGATAGCCCGGGAAAATGGATAGATTCTTGTTTAAATATCTTTAGGTACTGTGTTCAAACGGTACTGTGGCACATAGTGCCTTCATTTATTGCTCATGTTTATGACAGATTATAAAAATCATGTATCAGGCATACTCAAGACCAGTAGTTACCAAAGTGGGCGGTACCTCCCCCTGGTGTGGATGCTAGAAAGATCCGGGGGGGGGTAGATGCCGTCGAAGAAATTGGGCTCTGATGATGGGGTGAGGAAAAGGAGGCAATGTGTGTACAAACAACAAAAGAATGGGTTAATTAGGTTAAGTTATATGCGTGAAATACAATTTTCTTAAATGTTTTCCAGAAAGTGGTATATGTTTGTGATGGGGAGTCGGGCGTAGCTAGGAATGTGGCTTAGGTGCCAAGAGAGTAGCAGCTCGAAAATGGTTTGGAACCACTGCACCAGAGAATACCATTAGACTTCCTTCTCGCGCCAAATGCTGCTTCTTTAATCGTACTTGTATCACACTTTTGTGCGTTGGTTCCCTGCCTACAGTTATCATTATTCTGTAGTTAAGCGGTTGGTTTCGTATCTTCGCGGGTTATGGCTGAACCTAATTGCGAAGCCTCATGGATCGATATCGACTAATATACCCCAGGATACACCAAATCACTATGAATAAACAGTACGGTAGATCACTGGATGTCGCAACTATGATGTATACTTGATTGGCAAGTGTAATCTGTTATAAGGCGGCAAGCTGGCAGAAACGTTAGCACACCGGGCGAAATTCTTAGCGGTATTTCGTCTGCCGCTACGTTCTGAGTTCAAATTCCGCCGAGGTCGACTGTGCCTTTCATCCTTTCGGGGTCGATAACTTAAGTACCAGTTACGCACTGGATTCGATATAATCGACTTAATACGTTTGTCTGTTTTTGTTTGCCCCTCTGTGTTTAGCCCCTTGTGGGCAATACAGAAATAAGTGTAATCTGTTACATTTCCAGTCAGGTGTTAGGGATGTTGCAAGTAAGTGATGTTGCCTTAGTTCACTGTACAACACCGGACTGAAACATTGAGACTATCCACAGCAGAGGGCAGCACATACGTACAGCACCACACAAAAATATCTTGATTATAATGTAATCTATCATAATGAACACCATTTATAAATTTTATCACGATTTACTAATAAAAAAATACCTCTTAATATATGTAAAATAACCGCTAGTAGCATAATACACACTTACTCCTCTGATACCATTTTACTTTAAAAAGAATTGATTGGAAATCTTATGTTGGAGAAGATCTGCTAAAGGCATTTATTATTTCGCATGCAAATGAGAATCCATCTAAACACTGATTTGGGTTGAGCAAACCAGCTGACATTGATTTGGATATGTCGCATCGGTAGAAGTGGATTGGCCAGTCGAGTGGAAAATATAACTTACTCGCCGAACTTTCAATTAGGGAAGTGGATGATTTCATAAGAAAAGATGTCTGCAGGCTGATATGAGTCGTTTCTACATCTGTTGATTAATATACCAAGGTGTACTGCCTAAATACTTACTAGTGTATTAGTCACGGCACTGTTCATTTCATTTAGAAGTGTTTACACATACACATACATACATACACGTATATATATATATATGTATGTATGCATATATATATATATATATGTTTATATACATGTATGTATAGGTATATATATATATGCATATATATGCATATATATTATATATATATATATATATATATATATATATATATATATATTATATATTATATATATATATATATATATATATATACAGATTCATACACACACATGTGTATGTATATACAGCATTCATTTTAGCTAGATTTTCCATCTAACATTTGAATGATTGCTTGTTGCGTAACCTTCTCCAAGCCGGTATATAATCCACAACGCCTTGGATGTTAAGAACGCTTTCATAGTGATATGAAAATCTACCAAGGATCTTCGATTCCTCCCGGAGCATTATTTTCCATCAAGAGCCATGAGTTTCCTTATGCCTTTTCGCTGTGTGCCGTACAAATGATTTCATGTCATTTTTACTGGCATAATCTTGTCAGCAAATGATTTTAGATCAATAGAGGCAATTGAGTAGTCAAAATTCGAAAAATTAAACTACGTTAATACTTACAAATTACAATTTACTCAAGAAAGCCAAGAGAAAAAAATATTTTATTTTGACACATTCTACCAGTATACGAAGTTCAAAAGTGTTTAGTTAACTAGAAATTGTGTTTATATGTGCCGTTCAAAAGGAAAAGATTCGTACCAGTTATGAAATGGGGTCGATATAATCGACTTAATCCGTTTGTCTGTCCTTGTTTGTCCCCTCTATGTTTAGCCCATTGTGGGTAGTAAAGAAATATATATATAAGTTGTGAAACATCAGAATATTTTCTATGCTAGAATGTATGACTCTGAATCTATTGATATCAGCCAAGCAATTTCTAAACGTCTATTTTATCCCAGTGAGATGTATTTCCCGAAGTTCGCAACAAAGGTTCACGTGAGACAACGAATTAAAACCTTCAATCAATAAAACCGAGGAAATATGTCCCCGAGAATATAAGAGCGATCTAAAGGAATCCAGTGAAGATTTCTAGAGAATTAAAATGGTGTTAGGTGTTAGGTATTAGGTGTTAGCTTCCAATGGTTACAAAAAAAAAAAATGATTGTCGGAAGAAAATGTTTCTATGAAGGCCGAGTCTCAGACAAATACTGAATGAATAATTCAACAATGTTTTCAATAACCTAGATGTTATCATGCAAATCTCAGCATTTCCTCGATATTTCTGATTTACCTAGAGGGCACGTGAGCAATGTGAAGCGAGGAAACAGACGCAAACGGAAGTTACACGGCTATAGAATAATTTATCATTATAACGTTAAAAAACTTCGCCCTTTTCAAGCCTAGCCAGGTTTCATGGGCCCGGTTTCCTGGTTACTGTGGCGTATGTGACCCCCCCCCCCAGCTGGACGGGGCGCCAGTCAATCGCAACGTTACTAAAAAATAAACAGGAAGAGAGAATGTGGCAAATGAGTACAACAGGGGTCGCCACCACCCTGTACCGAAGTCTCGTGGTGCTTTTAGGTGTACCTGTTCTTTGTCTATCTACTTATCCTCTTGGGGATTTTGGGTGAAATTATACTAATGGGTCCTTCAAATTTAATTAAATTCTATGGTTTTGTGCAACTGAAGATTCTACGCTTTAAATTGATGCAATGATTGCATTGTTCAATTAAATGTAGTCGCATGACACGATCGTACTGCATTAGCTCTGGATATCCTTGTTGCTCATTTTAATTATATATATATATATATATGTGTGTGTGTTTGCGTGTGTGTGTGTGTGTGTGTGTTGTGTGTGTGTGTGTGTGTATGTACGTATGTATGTATATACGGCAGAAGTAATGCCGTTTTTCATTTGTATTTTTTATAGTTTTCTACTTTGTACAGAATGGTGCACGGCCTCACTGTGGAGGATTAAACGTTCGGAAATGGTTAAATATTAAATTTCAAAGGAGGTGTATAGGACGTCGTGGAGCAATGGAGTTGCCTCCACTTGCACCACATCGAACACCACCTGACTTTATCATGTGGGGTGTATTGAAGAATATTTTTTATTCCCTCAAACCAAAAACGATTGTTGAATTAAAACGAAGATTTGCCGATAATGAACACCATTGTACTAAAAACAATGGGGAAGCATTTTGAACAAGCTAATTATTATTTTTATCATAATGAAATACGTTGTTTTGATGGAACAATACTTTATAAATTTCATAAAACTACTGGAAATGTATTTTCATTAATTGGATGTTTTCGTTACTTTAACACCTCTAATAAATTTTTATACAATAATATTTACTACAGGAACAAATACACTATAAAAATTACTAAATTAAAAAAGCATTAATTCTGCCGCACCCTGTATGTATGTATGTATGTATGCGAGCTGGTAGAATCGTTAGCACGCAGGGCAAAATGCGTAGCCGTGTTTCGTCTGCCGTTACGTTCTGAGTTCAAATTCCGCCGAGGTCGACTTTGCCTTTCATCATTTCGTGGTCGATTAAATAAGTACCAGTTACGCACTGGGGTCGATATAATCGACTTAATTCGTGTGTCTGTCCTTGTTTGTCCTCTGTGTTTATCCCTTTGTGGGTAGTAAAGAAATAGGTATTTTGTCTGTCGTTACTTTCCAAGTTCAAATTCCACTGAGGTCGACTTTGCCTTTCATCCATTCGGGGTCGATTAAATAAGTACCAGTTACGCACTGGGGTCGATTTCATTGATTTAATCCGTATGTCTGTCCTTGTTTGTCCCCTCTTTCTTTAGCCCCTTGTGGGTAGGAAAGAAATAGGTATTTCGTCTGCCGCTACATTAAGCATTAATGTTTGCAATGGTTTAATGATTTTTTCAGTGATAGTTAAAGTACAAAATAAAATTATGAGAAGAAAACAACTGTAATATTTTTTAGTGTAACAGGAT